>NW_010540992.1:101144-148075 GCF_000687285.1 Phaethon lepturus
ATCAGAGGCTCCTTGCTTTAAATTCTTTATATGGAAAGAAACCACATATTGATAAAATACAGCTCACATTTTCCTATACAATTTTGTGGTCATGGCTCCAACCAGAGTCTTGTTAACTCTCACGGACAGTATAACTAAATTGGACTACTGTGGTAATTAAGCCCAGCCACATGTATATGCCAGCTCTTAGTACTCTCCTGAATTAATCCTTCTTTAGAGAATAAAAAACAGAATAACACAACCAGCTGATTTTGATTTCAGAGTTGCCAGAACAGAGAAGCTACAACAAACTGTCCTTGAGCTTCTCCATCATGATCCAGTTTTTTAAGTCCTGAACTGTGAAACCACAATATTACGTAGCTATGAACACCAATCTTGCAGTCACAACACAGGCAAAAAAAGAGGTAACTTAACATCCCAACTGTTACCTGAGGGTCTCCTGCTTGTGTCCAATTAATGACAAAACTGGAATTTATTCTCACAATTACATCCCCAAGTTTGATTCTGAGTCACATTTCAGAGCGACCAACTCTCACACACCTCTATGAATGCCTCTGTCCTTTCATACCAGATGGATTTAATACAACCAAATCTAAACCTATGCATATGTGATTGTGACCTACTGCATGATATTACATTTTACGATACTTTCAGGCACATAGCTTTAGTTTTTGTTTTTTAGATGGTCCCATTGATTTGATCAGAGAAACCAGTAATGTCAGTCAGTAGATCCTGACTGTATGCGAGATCCTGAGAACACCACAGAACTACCATGAATGCTCCTCCAAAAAAGAAATCTTTGCCTGACAACATTACGAAAGGCAGCAGCACAGACGATCCAAATCTAGGTCCAATCTTGTGGAAGAAACCCCATGTAGTGAAAACTCACCACCTCTCCCTCAGAACTGGATGGCAAACAGACACATGTGAGAATTTCACACAGACACTCACATCATCACCCACCCACACAACCATCCTCCAGCGCATGCAAGCCACTGTCAAGACCGTGAGGCACACCATCTTGCTCACTCTTACCAGCATGGAAATTAAAGAAACCTGAAAAACTGTACATTTACAGATCAAGATTTGATCTCAGATGTATTTTGAATTTTTATAGTTCAACTTGTGATTATATACACTAGAATTCAAATCTTTTCAGATTATTATTATTAAGTGTGCTTATTTTGAATAAAAACACTGGAAGACTGACATACTAAGCTCATCTGAAATTTAAAATAAAAAGCGTAATTTTCATTTCCTTTACGCAAACACTTAAATATTTGCAAATCTTTTGGGAACAAATTAGGGAAACAAAATTTGATCCTCTGCATTTTTATCCCAAATATACAGTCATCATCCTCACTAGCAACCATGTCTCACTGTTAAAGATCTAGCTTTTCACATGGGTGCTGTATTTCACTAGTCAAAGGTGATTTTTGCTTATGTGAAACAAAAGAAGGAAGAGATTTTTGGTATTGTTTAAATCCCACAGCACATGAAAGTGTTTACCATTTGCTTCTTACACAGCCAAGTTAGCCAAATCTTGATTAAGTGGTACATTCACAATCAAATACTGTGTAACGAGATCTCTACATAGGACTGCATAAATAAGACCAAACATACAGTACTCGTATTCCTTACTGGAAAGAAGTACCAACTGCAAGATCTTCCTGTAGCATACCGTTTACTCTTAAGATTTTAAAAGAGCATAGAAAAGGAGTGGGCCAACGTATTACATCCACGCCTTCATAAGCCCAGCCTCGGCGCCACGATTCGCCGTTCTGCTGGGCACCTAACACGACCCACTCAGATGCTGGGTGGCACAGGTACACAAACGTTCTTCCAGCAGTAAATTGATTTGAGTTGCTCTTTGCTTCAGACCTTGCAGCACAGCTTACTCAATGCCAAGGAAGTTTTTACAACTGTGCCACATGAATAGTAGCATCCACAAAGCTATTGGAATAGCAAGTGCAAAATAGAAGCAGAAGTGAGCAACCATAGGGAAGAGAGGGAGGAAATTCCTCCGGCTGGTTGATTTGGCAAACCTGAGGCATCAAAAAAATTGTGTTCCTAAAACAACTGCTCCCAAACTGTACTCAGCTTGAAGACTTAGGGTGGAAAAAAACCGTCTGTGCCAGAAATCTCATCTATTATACCCAGCCGTATTAAGTGGTCTTAGAAATGACAGTATTTTTATTTCTGTAAGAAATAGACAGTATTTCTTATTTCTTTCTATTTATTTCCTTTATACAACTGCTCTACAGCTACACTGTTATATATGCATACTCACTTGTGTGCCCACATATATACCTACATGCTCTCCACTGCAAACATCATTATCTGCCTGATAAACACGCTTCATCTGACAGCCCTGCATCAAGGGCAGGTTCAAACAGAAGCGAATTTCAGCAGAACTCACTGGTGAGCTTATTAGCAGACCACTGAAGGAACTGCTGGTCTGCTGTGAGAATTGAAAAAATAAGCACTTGCATTTTAAGTAACATAAAACAAGACGAGGGTTTTTTCTCTTTTATCAGGCAGAAAAACACATGACCTATTATACCTTTGCCACGTTTGCCTTGAAAGGAGCTAGAATAGGCAAGAAAAGCTACATAAGGAATTAGAAGCAGACTACAGTTTGATTTTTTAGCTCCTTTTTAGCACTATTGATAATCAGCTTCTAGTCTAAACCAAAGAACTTAAAATGCAGTTTGACTTCAAGGCATTTTTCATGTTGTTAATCAAAACATGCTGGCTAATATGCATTCCTTGATTAATGTTCTTCTCTATTTAAAACCAAATGTGATTAGCTTAAATGCAAATATTTAAACATCACCATAATTAATATTTTGAAAAGTCTAACACACGATTTCTTTAAACAGGTTTTCTTCACATTTAAATAAAAAGTCTAAAGTGACTAACACTGTATTGTGATATGTAAGACTCATATGATATTTTTGTTAAAGATTCCATCCTAAAAATATTTAAATTATGCTAGCTACAGATATAAAGACAAGCATCCATGCTGACAAGCAAAATTTTCAAGCACTATTTGCAGCACTAATGTGCAATTATAGTTTTTACTGAAGTCCATACACAACTGGAGTTAATTGTAATACTGAGTTAAACTTTGCTTTTTTGTATGCCAAATGTCTTGAGAAAAATTACTTCAATTCCCCACCCACTCCCCTCTCCTCTCCTCCCCTCCCACCCCCTGCAAAAGCACCTGCGTTAGCAGAGTACAGGCTCTGTGAAGAGGATGCTGTTTTCTACATTCTCTAGTGAGCATGAATAGAAAATGTAATTTCAATAGTCAGCATTGTCTAAAGCCCTGGGCTTTTATAGCAAATGGCTCCACCTTCTAACAGGGCTCACCCTGGCTCCCTTGCATATATAGCAGTTACTTTAACTTTTCCGTTTCGTGCAATTTTGTTTAAAGAATGGTAAAAACACTGACAACTCCGCTTCCCTTGGGTTATGGATACCAGAGACTTGAGGAAACACCGAATATTAAAGAAAAGGGGGGGAAATTTGAAATTAATTCTCTTTTAAAGCTCCCTCTCCTTCCTTTCTTCAAGTACTCAAATTCCTGAAGACTACATCTACACCAGTAAGTTAATTGTGCTTGGGACAGTTGTCTGGCTGAGACACCATCACCGTCCTGTGTCCATAGAACGGCAGCACCCCTTCCACCGCCGTCCCACAATACTTCTTACTGGGAGTGGTCCCCAGCCCACACGAACTCCCAAACCATGCCCAGGAATTACATACTTGGAAGTACTAGTTGTCATGAGCTAAAGGCCTGACAGAGGCTGCTCTAACAGTTTAAGAGCAGAGACTCCCACATTGCCTAGGAACATTCCCTGGCATCAGTGTAGATGTAAACAACCAAGATATTGATTCAGCGTGTAATGAATTCTTGACAGGCTTTGGGGAAACTCTACAGGAAAAACTGTTATGAAAGTTTGAAAAGCCATATGTCCTTATATACAGTATTTCCATGGGTTTGTGCCAAAGGAGTTTAGTCTCTCAGACCAGCCCTAGTCTAAATGAAGACTTAATCCTTTGAAAAAACTTGGCTATCAATCCGCTGTTAAGATGCAGGTAGGCAGATCATATTTCTAAACTAAATCTGTATTTATTGATCACCTGGGAAGCAAAGAAGAATTCCCGAGTCAGAACACCAGCTCTGCAGTGGTTTTGCCAGTCACAGACTAGGGATTTTTTAATAAATCCATGAAATACCTGTCAGTCTCTGGCAGACTCTGTGTTATGCAGCATTTCCTATGAATGCTGTTTTCTCCCTCTAGTTTCTTTTTATCTTCTACTTTCTCCTTAAGGAGGGTCTCTTTCTTTTAACTCTTTTCATCCTGACTTTAGGGATTCTCTTTTAAAAACCAGTGCTCAGTAGATGTTTCTACTGTCTCATAAAGGCATGTTTTCAGGTGTATTATTTTATATTATATCTGATCGTGAGGTTCAGGCTCCCACACCATCAGCCCAAAATTAAATATTTAACTGTCTTTCACATTTTCCTAAGAAAACTGATGCACGTTGAACATTACAAAGCATTTTTACATTTTCTCCACCTGCCTAACAAGGAAGATCTACTTTTTCTTGACCATCACCATCTCTTCATGGCCACCATCACTTCATTTATCTTCTGTTGTTACCATATATTACCTCTCCCACTCTGCTCAGTGACAGTACCTTCTGATAAATTTCTATTTAACTTCCCAGGATGGATGTTACGCAGCATCATTCCCAAACACTAATTGACAATGTAGAAAAAGTAAAAACTTGACTTCAGTGTAGCTGTTGATACAAAAGGCTTATCTTGCTCAATTATTTGGAAAAGACTCTGAATCCAGGAGAAATGGCTGGAGAAGAAAAGAAGGTAAGACTCCAAACTAAGAAAAATGGGAGATTTAGTGGCAATGGAGAGAATAATACACAAAAATCAGGAAGACTCAGACACAAGACTGGTAAGGAAGCAGCTTGCTTTGGAATACTGCTTCATCTCCACTCATGCAGATGAGACATAGCAGATGCCTGCTTTCATTTTGTTCTTGGAGACACTGGTCCAGTGATACGATTGGTGGTTGGATCTGTTTTAGTGCAGCAAATCTACATATTTCTTCAAGTATTGTAACAAAAGAATAAACAGTGAAAACACGTTGCCCAAGTCATGTGTCAGAGGGTCATGTTCATCATTTACAGCATCTCTGTCCAATAACCTGTAAGATGGGGCTTCTAAGCTGGATGAAACCTCAAGATTTTATTGAAACAACAACTAACACTTCTTCATAATTTTCTCAAACTGCCTTCATATTTGAGGGCAGATAATTTACTTTCACAGTGATCCAGAATGGCTGCGTTTCTTTGGTGATATGTGAGTACAGGAAGACCCACTCAAGATTATAGCAGTCATAACAGCTTCAAAGTGAATTCAAGGTAACCCAAAGTTACTGAAACATTTCTGAAGTATTTCAGGATTTTCAAATGCATTAGATTATCCTTAAGTAATGTACTAAGCAGGACATTTGTGCATGTGTGCACAGGTGCAAACACAAACTGAGAGGACCGAGGCTGAGGCACAGAGAAAGCTCAAAGACCAGGCCAACTTTTAGCTTTAAATACCTCCCATATTACTTAGAGTGTTTGTAAGATAGAAAGTAATCAAAGATCTCAAAGCAGGCAGATAAAATACAAGTTGTTTTCTGACTTTATAAATGGCAAAAAAAATTATGATCGTTTTATTGTCACAATTACAGGCTGTTAAAATCACTGAGGTTAGGGGTTTAGATGATGTAGAGCCACCCACAGCTAGCCTTAGGAACACATTTCTCATTCAGCCTCAGAAATGTTCCTGCATATTAAGATGTCAGAGATCATCGTTGTTTATGCACTGGCTGCTTTCCATAATAATCAGACCCTTGGCCACTCCGGTAGAGAAGAGACTAATGCCATGTTTTTCAGACATGTTTCTCCTAGTAAACTGTGATTAGCTCTCTGCAGCACAGGACTGTGCCCTATCAAATCACAGCATGAAAATTTATTTAAGTCTGTATGCAAACAAGAAATACAATGAAATTTTGTTTCTATTCTCAATAGTCTTCCCAACTCCACAGGCATTTAATGTGCCCAGCATTTTTTTAACTACAATAACTATTTATTAGTGATACTTTCTGTTCAAATCCCATTGTTTTACACTTACAGAACTCAGTTTACAGCGTTAAAGCCTTGCCTGAGTGGATGTTGAAATTTTCATCATCAGTGCTCTCTGCACTTCTCAATTTATCACACTTACCGTTTGCAGCTATCTGTCTTAAAACTCACAAAGACAGGCAAAGCACAGAAGTTACTTAACCCCATATCATCTATATTTAAATGCAGTAATTTCACAAATCTTAAAGAATAATGGAAATGGTTCAGACTTGGCAAGACATTTCATGTTCTCTCTTGCATTCCTCTGCTAAAGAAAGGAAAAGATTAAGTCACCTTAAATGTATTATTAAAGCATTAACCTCCATTTTTGTGCCAAAGAAGTCAGTTGGGAAAGAAGAGTCTTTCCATCCCGTACACTGAGGAAATCTTTAGCGTGTAACAACAATTTCAGACCAACAGGGAGGGGAGCATGGCTGGCTGAGCACCTGTGGAAGGCAACAATGCAGTTTTGCCACAGCCAGAAAACTTTTGTGCACAGAATGGCATGAAGGAGAGCATTTTTTAAGAAGCAACAGAGAACCTGGTATCCGTGACCAAACAGTTCCAATGACCCTAATGGCATGAGCAAATAGTGTAATTCAGCCCAGCCCACAGGTCAGAGCACTTTGTGCAGAGCATTATATGCTGGTACACCAGTATGATCCTTGAGGTTGTGTGTTTTGTTGCTCTAACCATTCCACACTTTACCAGCATAAAGTTCAATTACTCAGTTTTGGGGTACGTAAAAGACAAGTTTCGGTTGTCCAGTTAGATTACGCTTCCTATTCCTATTGCATTCCTATGGTTCCTTATAGCAAATAAGGAACCATAAAACAAACAAAAAAAAACTTTTACCATGGCGAGGAAGGATATAGGGTGGCACAAAGGGAGTGCAGAACATAGTATGTGTACAGAAGAGGGCTTTTTCCTTTGGAGTGCTCTCAGACCTCCACGGTGTACGGGAATTAAGGAGCTCAGTGCTTTGCATTAAGAGGCCATAGGAAGATTAAGTAATTGCCAGCAAGAATAGTAATGACTCTGACTTGCAAATCTGCATACTTCACAGATGTGGAAAGGATCTGAGAGAAAAAAGACCACACCATGCAGAAATGGTGAAAATACCAAGTGACCATTTTCTGTCTTGGAGGCGTCTTTCCTCCTGTCCCCATTCTGTGTTTATATAAATATTATGTATTCACAGCTGACAAAATCCATAGTCTGGGATGGAGAAAATAAAAGCAAGTCTAACACAATGCCTGTATAAAAATTAGATTTAATGAAATGCCTATTGTGGATTTATTTCCTGATGTTCTTCTGTGGTAATAAACCCACATCCCTTAACACACTTGGAAGTGAAACAGAAAAATGAAACCAGGGAATTTCTTGGCTGCCATCTACTGTTCAAAACTTTTCTGTATCACACAGAAGAATAAAAACAAGAACAAACCCGAAGACTGCTCGCTGACATCTCCAGGTTTTCTCCTCCTCTTTACTATTCTTGGATAAAAACAATGTCTTTGGACTGCTGTTAAAAACCACTGTAATGATTCTGTGTATGTTCTCACCTTTTAATTGCTAACAAGAATGAGAAACACAAAAGCTTGTAAACTTAATGACACACTGATTTAGGGAAGAACACTGTAGTATTTTTAGTATTTCAGTGAAAAACTGTACTTTTTAAAAAAGCTCTACTAATTCACTATGGAGCACTAGAGAGCGATTTCACTATACAGCAATAAGATAGCACTGGGACAGAGACTGAAAAGCAATGTGCAAGAAAGCTGTCTGCTTTCCCTCTTCTCAAGGCTTTGTGTCACTATCAGGGTAAGCCCCACAATGTATTTGTTTCTCTTGCTCTCTTATTTTGAGCTCTGCCTACATCTCATTGTCCGTTTCAACTCCTCTGCTCCACCTCCCGTGTCTTTGCTGCCCCAAAGAAGCCACTATGATCCTGCAGATCCGACGAATAAGACAGGCTGGAATGAAAAGGGAAAGAACTTCTTCATCTCCAACCTACAAGACGGCTTGGAAATCAGGTTTAAATGACAGAGGATGCCACTGTTTATGACTAAAGCTGAAGGAACTATCATCTGCAGTAAAGGAAAACCAGGAGTTTAAGTGAGAGACCTTAGGCCTGCAAGAATATCTGAAGTCAGTTTTGTCACTCACTTCCAGACTTTAGTCACATGGTTATAAATTTAAAACTCATCCTAGTAAAATATACTGGGAGCCAATTAAGTGCTTCATCTGAATGCACCTACTAACCTTCTCTTTACCCTCTAGTCCACACTCATTCACAGCAGCTCCAACAAGTTCAGGCTGCCCAGGCCCTGTCCGGTCAGGTTTTGAACAGGATGGAGATGTCAAACCTCTCTGGACAACCAGTTCCAGTATTTCACCAGTCAACATGTCTCCTACTCGTTCACCTGCTTGGCATGTTTAAAACCTAGTATACCTAAGATCCCCACTCAAAGACTATATATACTACCTATATACTCATACATACATTCATAGCATAATGAAGCTGACCATGTACTTCTAGTCTCTAGGGAACAACCCGCTCCCTCTCACACAAACGTATCAGATGGTGAAACAGCTTTTCAAGAATGGTTGTAGAATATGACAACTTCAAGTGCAACGCACATTAAAAAATTGAACCTTTGCAGAAAGGTACTAAGAGATGATCTAGCAGTAACTTCAGCTTTCACAAGTGTTTTCTCTACTCTTTAGTTTCTTTAGTATTCCTCAAAGTTCAGGGCAGCCTGTGGAAATGTAATACTAATCAAGAATCAGCCTACCAGCAATCTGAAAAGTACGATACTCGGTGTCTGAGGAATAACATGCAGGTCAGGGCTCATAGTGTAATAAACAGCAGAAAATGCAAAAGAAAGCAAAGCAATTAAACAAAAGAAAAACCCCCACCCTGAGCAAAATAAAAAGCAAGCAGCTAGAAAAAGTGTGTTATGGTTCATGCACTGCATACCAGGTCATTCTGAAGCCTGTGGGCAAGGATGTAGTTATCGGTGTCCCGTATTTCCTGGAAGAGAATTTGGATGAACTTAGTGCTTTGACCTACCTGGTTTGAAATGGGGTAAAGAGTGGACTCCAGGCCATGTATCTTCATTTGGTGTTCCAAGTACCTGTACACAAGAAGAGGGGGTAAAAAAAAAAATTTAAAAATCAGACATTGCTTTAATAGAGAAGACTTTACCACTCATAGCATTGCATAAAGCCACTCCTCCAAAGATCTCAATATACCTTACAACCTAAACTTTAAATAGGTTTAATTTTGGGGGCAAGCAGGGGAAGAAGAGGGTACAAACAGATAAATGATTACCGCAGTTTAGAGGTACCAGCGCAGTCAGTAAAGCATATAACAGCGCTGTGTTTCTGTCAGGTTGCCCATTTAACCAATACATGTTAAAGCTACTTTCCCCATTGACAAGTGTCAAGCTACCTGCATATTTCAGAGCACTGGTGTTACAGAGGCTAGATATTTTAGCTCAGAAATAATTTCAATTCCTGTAAGCTTAAATAAGCTGAACAGATACCTAATAGATGCTAGGACAGATTTGCACAAATGGTGAAGCAGATGACCAAGATCACGGCATGAACAAGAATGCACAGAGAATAGTTGTCATTTTAAATGGATGTAGTATACACAAAAATGTATACACAAAAATAGTCAATTTTTAGGAAATGCAGATTTTATTGACGCACGCATTATGCTTTGTTTCTATTCACTTCAACGCCCTCCTTCTTGTAGTGTAAGTCAGACCAACTTTCAGTAAAGTATTTAACACTTCTCACATGCATCTTACATCATCTGCTTACACAAAAAGTTCACCCTCCGTGTCTTTGGCACAAATAGTAAATAAATTGAGAAAACTGCTGTACTTAGTTCTCCCAAACCTGTTTTTGCTCCATGATGCAAAACTGTCAACCCTTGCTTTAAGTTGAGCCTAGAGGAACACCTGAAGTAGCAGTTCTAGAAATGCACTTCTGAATAAGTTGTGGAGTTTGATATTTTACTAGTGGGATCTTCCTTGTTACAAATTTACACCAGTTTCTAAACAAAATGAAAATGCTAGGGACTGTTTTCAATATTTGCTATAAGCTCAGGCCCTGGCATAAAAGGCTGATATAAGTGAAAGCATTTCACACCAGCCTGGTGCTTGTTTTGCATTGTCATAAATGTACAAAACCCCTTGTCAGCCCTGTCGCTACCTGCACTGCAGATCTTCTGAATAAATCTTTTGGACCTGCATATCTTGAGTCGCTGTGATATTCTGTGGTCACTTACACTTGCACAAAACAAGCACCAAGTTAGTGGGAAAAA
This sequence comes from Phaethon lepturus, assembly GCF_000687285.1. Taxonomy (NCBI): domain Eukaryota; kingdom Metazoa; phylum Chordata; class Aves; order Phaethontiformes; family Phaethontidae; genus Phaethon; species Phaethon lepturus. Next base: position 111,691 of record NW_010540992.1, read on the forward strand.
CTTTGGTCCAAGTATGTGAAGGTTTGTAACACTTCATGGCACGCTACAAGACATCTACTCCCAATCCTTTGGAGCTGAAAAGATTTTTTTATTTTATTTTATTGTGTCTGCTGCAATATACATATGGATTAAGAGCATTAATGGAAGGAGCAATCTAGAATATTTGTTGTACTACTTAAGCTACGTAAGTATTTGTTCATGTTGATAAATTCAAGCTTAAAAATATTCTTAGAAGCAAGACTGGGAAGCTAAACCACAAAAAATTTCTCTTCAACTCTGCCAGAAATTTATTGCATAAAATTTAGAAACTGGCTTAAAATCTTGAGGCAAAACTAAGTGACCTCTTAAATAGATACAATTCTTACCTACAAGCCGTGCTTTAGGACTCTAGGACCTCAAGTTTGTTAAGCAGGTTACAATACTAACATGTTTATAATCTAAGAATATTAATGCAAAGGTCATCTTTCTCCACTATCAAATACAATAACCAAATAGTCCAATTTAGATGTAGTATGACCAGCAGGAGGTGAAAGCAGAGCACCAGAGTGTCAGAGAAACAAAGATGACGGTAGCAGTGCAATTAGACAGTATATATTCATGTGGTTATTTGGCTATGCAAGGTCACTGATTTTATTTGTAAATATTGTTTGTAGGACATTGCTTTTAGTCCTTGTGAAACATGTCCTAATCGGCATTTGAGTAAGATAAAACGGGCCCTGCAACCCTGATTCATCACAACACCCGTACTTATTCCATTAGAGCACAACTCTCTCATTAAACATAGAAGAAGTTAGGAGACACTGTTGACACTATGTCACTAAATCAATTTGCAAATAACTTTCACCCAGCTTCTGTAGTAATCAAACTCCTGGTGCCAAGCACCTCCCAGACCAGCAGAGGGAGCCCGTGGATTAACAACAGGGATTCTTGCCTCTCGGTTTAAATTAAGAAATATGGTCCTCAACTTTACAATGCCTCTTAGCAAATCAAAGGAATATTCTCTCATCAAACGTTATGAATATAAGAAAATTAGCCACATCCTTCCAAATGTATGTTCTTAACTATCTGCTATGTTAGATGAGACATAGGCAGCTAAGGCACTTGTACAGTTGAATATTAAAACCAGATAACAAAATCTGAAACTTCCAGTGCAAGGTACAATATTTATCAGACCAATTTAATGTAGTACTTGGAGCTAAGAAATGGATTATTCTGATTTTCAAAGTAACATCATGTCCAGTAACAGAGGTCTTCGTGGGAGATCACTTTTGTAATGAATCTTATGTCACTCACAACCAATCGTTTCAATAGTTTTCCAACCCATTTCTTTAATATTATTCCAGCACATCTGCTGTTAGAGTGTTTAAGAGCCAGCTACAAACAAGTTCTGTGCACTGTAGTACTCAAATCACCTACAATACTTATACCTTGTGTCAAGGGTAGCAGACAGGTTAAAAACAACTAGGGTTTTCTATAATCTAAATGCTTACCATTTTTAAGGTAGGGACACTTCGTAGTTCAGGCAAGGAGGCAAGACATTGTATTTTAATGCATTGTACAAACACTATAAAGACCATCTTTCTTCCATGCAATTTTTAGCATGCACAATACAGAAATTCACAATATGTGACTATCAATCAACAAACAAGGAGGAGACAGCAGTGAAACAATCGTGGCTTTGGATAAGACGAAACAGCCACAGCCTACAGGTATGTCAACATAAAGAGATTTGTAAGCATCACCTTGCAAGTGATGCTTCTAAGCAGCAAACCACCCCGTTTTGATGAGGTGGGATTAGGCAATCCAAAGCAATGAGTTTTGACACCTGCTATAAACAAAGCAAAGTGGGGTTCATATATAACACCACAGCAGAGAAGGATCTGCCTTGTTTTGTGGCTTACAAAAGAGAATTAAGGGACAAACACAGGAAAGGAAAGCAGAGGAGGAAGGGGGAACCCAAGAGTCTTCTGGTTTTACTCCAAAACACTGTCCCTTAGCAGTTAAGACTGATTATCCAGACCAAATCACTGGCAACATCTTAGTATCTAACTGATTATATTATATATATGAGGGAGCCAGCTGTAGCAAACCACTGGTTACCCAGCCAGGGATGGAGAGCAAGTCTAACCTTACAGCAATGAGTGGAAGTGGAAGATCCAGGAGACACAGCAGCCTAGGACAGCAACTGAACACCAGGAGCTGTTATTTTACGGGTGACTTCCTAGCCCCAACTATCCTTTCACAGCCCACCACGTACTTTTCATCCCAAGCATGCCGCCAGGAGTTCTGTCTCTTTCACTTTTTTTCTTTCAATTCGTGTTCCAAAACCATTAAAATAACTGCCACTGTCATGGCAATCAAGCCCCAACTTAATACTAGAAATAAGCTTTTATTTACCACTGAGAATTACTTGGAAAAAAAAGACTAACTTCTTTGCTTTCTCTGCTGATAATTTGCTTCTCAGTGAAGTAAACATTCAACTTGCATGGTTTGATACCTGTTTTTCTAATTGAATTACTGACACAAGAATAATCTACAATTCTTAAATTTGTAATGGATTTCATGTTTTACAGGGACCAGGATGGTTGTGGTTTCTGTAAAGAAAACTCCAAAACCTACAGGTGTTTTGCTGTTACACACTACACACAATTGTAACATAAAACACCCTGGGCTCTTTTATTCCCTAAAAAATGAGATAAAATGACCTTCTCATTTAAAATGTGCTGTTCAAAATCAGGATCAGATTCTAATGTAATTTGTAGGGTGAGAAATCTATTTATATGAAAATAACAGATTTACAATACGTCAGGGTACTGAGGGCCAAATATCCTTACTGCCAGTTGACATTTTACAGTTTGGCAGAAAGTTACGAAAACAGAAAGATTGCCCAGGAAATGCAACACAAATGCATTAAGGCCTATTGCATTGCTTAATTTTTTAATATAAGAAAAAAAAGTTGTTTGCTTTTTTGCATCTCATTTTACAAAGACTCATCATTCCCCTAATTAACGTGCTCCCTGGTGTCCAAGCAAGTCATTATTTTATGGTGAGCACTACCCACTCTATCAACACAGTCATGTTTTCCTGTATTCTGCTTCAAATGCAAAAACATTGCTTATTACTGTCATGTAATAAGGTCATTCTGGGTAACAATTTGTCCAGAGAAGTCATCTGAATCTCTTGTGAGATGAACAGCAGTGCAAACCTCTCCTGCCAGCTCTTTCCCAAGTGCTGGCATAATTAATAAAGAACAAGCTTTTCCATTTGCACTACAACTTTTGAATATACGAAGCCGTATATTACTGAAATAATGCTTTAACCCTTAGATCTGATGAACCTCCAGAAAGGCGATGGCTTGCACTTCAAGAAGGCAAAGAACATGCAGCCAGTGGTATTATTCAGGGTTTTGTAGCAACAGAGCACAATGAAAAGCAAGATCAGCATGCAAATGAGCTGCCTTTCCTTAGACAACGTTTATGAAAATCAGGCTAAGCAATTTGCTGAATTTTTAACCTTTTTCACATTAGGTCAATCTGATGAATAAACAAAGTTTAGTCAAAAAATGTCAGGAGAGTGAATCTTCTTTTTTCTCCCTCCTTTAATAAAGAGAGGTGTTTGTTGAAAAATACCATAGAATTTTAACTAGGAAAAGTTACAAGCTGTATGTAAAAATGTTTCCTTATTTTATTTTTCCTTGTAAGGATCGTCAAGATTTCTGTTCTGGTCTTCCTATGTGCTGGGTAAAACATACTGTGTTTAGTGAGTTCTTGGCTGTGATGTACCATGGAAGACTATAGCTGTCTGAGGAACTGAACTTAATAAAAAGAGGAAGACAATAAGTACTGCAGAGCCATTTCCAAATCAGTAATCTCTCCCTTTTGAGTGAGATTTGGGAGTTTCAGATGTTCTATTTTTCAACAGAAATTTGCTATATTCTCCCAAAACATAAATTTCTAGTGAAGCTTTCAACTTAGTCAAAAACCTGGAGTCCTCCTCCTTTTTGTCAGAGGAAAGTACGTTACTGCTTTAGATTTGGCTCTTGAGAAGCAGTGCGAGTTCCAAGGTTTTGCTACGGCAGCTCCATCACTCCCAGAGCCACCTCTGAGGATGGAATGTCCCGTCTGGTCTGGTAGAGGAGAAGCTTATGCGATATCTCTCTCTCTCTCACAGTTGGTCCTGGTGCTTAGCCCAGACAATCCAACTATTGCCCCATTCCCCTCCTGAGGATTTGCTGCTAGGTAGATCTTAACCACATCTTCCACATCAGGGAAAGTGCTGTATTACCACCTCATAATGTCGGTGAGCACAAAGTATGTGTAGTAGTGAAGACCAAAGGAGGAACTTCTTCCTTCAGGTTAGCATTTGGTCTTAGTATAATGGGTTAAAAAAAAATATTCAGCAACTATTTGTGTATTATGCATGCTGACTCAGTGTCTGCTGACTGACAACTGCAGCGAGGCTTCCTTCAACTCTCTGCTGGGCGCGATGGATGACAGCTGAGTGTCAAGTTTAATATCCAAAAGACAGAGACGGAAATGAAATTGCCTCAATATCAGTCGTTTCTTCACATCAGGAGCTTGGCAGTTCAGTTTCCATAAGGAACAATAAATCTATCAGTTTCTGTAATGCCCTTACGCATTTGTTAGGCAGAGGCTGAACACATTTTAACTTTGGGAAGGTTATGGGTGTTCCACGAATCCCAGCTGCACTGGAAAAGTCACTTTATTTTTTTCCTACAAAAATGTCTATCAACAATAGACAACATATATACGACAACAATGTATTTATTCAGATTCATGAAAAATAAAGACCATATACCTATTCATTGCCCTTGAGATTTGAAATATTGGAGCCTTACTTCATTAAATGAATGGTAAAAATTATATATAGTTCCTAAACCAGGAATCCACATCAATTCAAATTTAAAACAACTGAAGTGAGACTGTGTGATCAAGGCAGCCTCATCCCACATGGAAAATACTAAAGGCCTTGTTCAGAGCCCTAAAGCTGTATTTTAGTAATGTTTTTTCTTACATAGAAAACTCTTTCTGTATTTTTTCAGTCAACTGTCATCAAAACATCCCTTGATTATTCCCATACAGGTAAGAAAGAAAATACCAGCCAAGTAGAGATGCAACATACTAAGCATACAGAAAACAAAGTAATGTAACTTGTATGATTCTTCTTAACGACAGAAGTCTTTAACAAGAGCCTGTAATTCATTATGGACAAAAATCAGACATCCAAATTCTTAATTTTATGTATAGAACAGGTTGTATTTTTTCTTCCTTATGTCGCTGTAAATGTTATCAAAGTCATTAAAAAGAACCAGCAAAACTTGCAGTGATGGTACATGGTAGAAGGAAAAACAAATGCACCACCACCATTTCATATGCACATTGCTAATGTGTAGCAGAGTATGTTTAATGTGATCTACATTCATTCAGGACATTAAATCAGAAATACAGATTTGAGAGAAAACAAGTCTGGTTAGAAAACAAGCTGTTTGGAGTATTTCTTTTGCAAGTTATTTTGTGAATTATATAATTGTCTTAATAAAAAAAAAGCAGCAAGGTACTAAATTCTTTCAGGAGTTCTAAGAAGTATCTGCTATACAGACAATGAGTACAAGACATAACAGCAACAAAAAAAGAGAGAAGGCATCTCCTCACCAACCCCATAAGCTTGTGTCTGCTGTACGTGAAGTGATGCTGTTTTTTAAAAAAACACAAGCTGCTGAAGCTTATTCACTAAGGTGGAAAAAAGAACCACTAAGAACAGAATGAGGTTCACCTACAGCAAAAGGCTGACTCTTTCAGCTGTCAAATGGAATATCATCATTCCCTTACATGTGGGTAATAAAACCACTTGCTTTTAGCATAAGGAGTGATTTATGATGAAGCTGGCTTTAAAAGCATTTACATAATGTGCCAGTATGGATGAGGGAAGCAAAACATGAAATTAGTATCAACATTCCCACAAAATTTTAGCAACACTCATTAATTAAAAAAAAAAAATAATAATCACATTCAACTAATATTTGTGCTTTAGCTCCGTCAAGGATGAGAAATGAGGTACTTGAAACAGTAAAGGACCCAACTGTTCTTAATATCCTTTCCCCAGAGAGGTGAAATACAAAGAAGTCTTGCCAGGAAAACTTTTTAATATGTCATTTTCCAACCTTACTTGTTGTATATAATTGATATTTGAGTAGCTGCCTGCATTGAAAAGTTAAATTTATCCCAATACTGTTTCTGCGCTGTTTGCGGCACAAGTAAACAAACTCATCGTTTTCTTCATACCCACGGTAATCACAGCTACCTTTTTGAGGGACCCTGGCAGAGACACCACTGCAACTGTGCTAACACAAGGAAGACAACGGGGACTGGAGATTTCATAAACACACTTGTCTGCCTTCGCAGAGCCTGGCTCTACCTACTCTCTCTGCATGTGGAAGTGACAGCTGGGAGGAGGAGGAGGAACAGAGCAGGCATCACCACAGACCCAGCACTGCAGACCATCAGGACAGGATTAAATGGAATCCCCAGCCTTACAACAAAGCACTACCGAGGTTTGATATGCTGGTGGCCTTAACTGCTCAGTCAGGGCAAGAGTTTTGTTTTGGAATACCAAAAAGGATCTACTAAATAGAGACTGCATTTTGAATCACAGAAAGGTCTGTCAATGAGATGAGTTTTAGAAACCATCTCTGTCCATAATCTAAATTGGAGAGAGAACAAAACCAGAGTCATTTAATCTAAATTTCACAATGAGAAAAAAGCAAGTGTGAAACAACTTGTGCTGGGCTGGATCCTTTTCCTACAAGTAATCAGTACATCTCATCACAAAAACTTACTTTAGTAACTTACAACTTTCATAAAGGTTCACATGGTGGAAGAAGCTGGTTTTTTATTTAGTGATTCTTACCAAAACATTTCTGTGAATGAGACTACTGCTAAAAACACTAAAAAAACAGGATTTTACGAACACATTTTGAAAACAGTGGCTTATGCTGTTGAGAGAGGATGTGCAATTAGCAGCGAAAGGAAAAAAGGCAAACTCCTGACAAAGACTACGCTTCCCTCAAACCAGTGCAACCATGCAACACTTTAGCCAAATTACAAGTTAATTAAAAAGCGTAGTACATGCTGAAAGGAGACACTGCTTAGCTCCAAAGTGAAAAGAGGGCTCCTTGGTGGGGGATGCTCTATGCCGAAGTGGCTAAAGCAGCAGAACTGAGAACCTGTCCTTCCAGCTTTCCCAGCCACCTGTGCTGAAGAGTCTCCTTCCATCAGCAAACAATCCCATCATCAGAATAAAAAAATCTTGACATTAAACTAGATTTAGTGTCTCTGATACCTGCTTTGGAGCTGCAGAAACTATAAAACACCTCAACAGGATAAAACTGACATTTATTAAGAAGAGAAGAGAATTTGAAAGCTTTTGTAGACCTCAAAGCTGTGGATTGGGAAGAGACCGGGAAGAAAACTCATACAGAATACTAACAGCTGGCCTCAATAGATTTCTCTCTCCTTCCTCCAAGGAGGCAAGTTTGCTCTTCTGGCGTTGCCAGAGCTTGTGAGCTCTCAATAACCTTGCAGAGAGGGAAAGAATTCACCAAGGAAGATCTTGGTGTCAATACATATGGAAGAAGCACCTGCTGCTGATTTCTGTGTTGGAAGGTCTCTTCCTTACCATTTGAGAACAAACAGAATGGTTTTCTTCACTGCAAAGGAGAAGGAAGACAGCAATTTTCTGTCAGAAGGTCCCCCTGGCTCACAAGTCATGCTTGTTTACATACCTTTTAAAATCTGCTCTGATTTACTCCATACAGAATGCTATATACTCTGCATTTCAGATTTTCTATCCTGTTTGTGTTGTAAAGCCTTTGGAATAAGCCACCCAAACAGACAGTCCTCCTCAAATATGCTCATTAAAGACTTATTTCAAGTTTTTTTTACTGACTTTTTTCTTCAAACTGAAAAAGGGAGGGGAAAAAAAAAAAGCCAAAAGCCTGTGGGAGGCTTTTATGAAATGTACTTCCACAAGCCCTGCTGTGCTGGCTCAGCAGCTGGCTCATTTGAACTCCAGGTATGCACTACACAGGGCTTTTTTGGAAACACTGGCTTATTGGAAAAGCAATGCTGCTTTTGGATCATAAAGCTGGCTTTATGATCTTTTTGAAGATCATAAAACTGCCTCAGTTAACACACACAAATTCCTACAGAGTGTCACAGTGTCCAATCTCATTGGCACGGGCAAAGCTACACCATTGCATCAGGGTACTTAAAGGCTTAAAGCTGCCATTCAGCTGGAGAGCTTATTTAAATAATTAACAGACCAAATTTATGCATCTTCCTATGAATCATCAAGGAAATAGCTAGGAAAACATTTTTATTTGAAATAAAATGTTGTTTCTTCACTGTATCACCACTTAACTAAACTGTTTGAACAAACCAGCACATTCGGGATCAAATCCATCCCCCATAAGAACCATCACTGCACCAGGACCTGACTCAATGGTTTTCATAGAAACCAGTTCACATTTTCCCAGGGGAAAATCCCACTCCGAATCAGCGAAGTGCACAGTATTTCTCGGACACTGGAAACCCTTTGTCTCTGGCCTGGTGCCCAGTGCCAACATGTTTGAGGAACGAGTGTGCTTCGTTATGACACCACACCAGGACTAGCTGTTCCTTATGCACAAGGAACAGCATACGCAGAGCACAAGAGAACTCATGACATGTGCTGCTTACGTGACAGAAATACATTTGTGGTGGAAAGGAAAGCTGTTGTACTAAGGCAGACAGAATGCTACAGCTGGGCTAACTGAGCTGCTGAATAGTATAATGAAAATTCTTTTTCCACCTAAAAATCCTGGGGAGGTAACATATACTAAGACCTATATATTAAGCCTGGTGCTCAGCATCACAGAACAGCGTGATACCGGAATCCGATCAGATCATCCAGAAGTCTGCCAGCTCTTTATTTTGCCAACTAAGGTCTTGATCTTGTAATAATCTCAATTTTGAATAGATTCGTGCAGCCACATGGAGCCCAGTGAAGCAGTGGGTATCTTGTCAAGTTTTTTTAAGCAACCATTTGTTCAATCTGCAGTAAATGAAGGCAGCCAGTCATGCTGCCATTTGAAGAATGTGCGAGTCCAGGTGTTACAATATTTCTGAAACAGGGAGGGCATTAATAATGACCTCTGATTGTGTTGGGTATTCGTGGTGGATATAAGAGCATTCTTCCTGGATGTCTAAATATCCTGCTAATTCCTACACTGAACCTTCTCAGAATTCCCAAATCAAATCACTTTTAAAAATATCTAATCTTATCACTAAAAATACATTTCAAGTGATTCAGTTTCAAGGGTGCCTCCTACAACAAACCACAGCATGCTGCTTGGTGTATTTACCCCAAACAGCAGTATTTTGCTGCTAAAAGAGCAAGAGTTTTATACTTCTGACTATCCTTCTGAATCATAGGAACTGAACAAGCAAACAGAATGAAAAACGTCTTTATATAGTATTAGAAATGCTTTTTTTCCTAAAAATGAGGGACATGTCAGCCTAGCTCTGATAGAGAGATGCTGGCTATAAAAGCAGCTGAGACATTTTAAGTGAGGTCAGGGCAGAATCCGAGATACTCATTCTCATCCAGAAGATGGTAAGATCAATGGGGAGGCTGTGGCTGAACAGAACCTGTATTCTCCATTGCAGCATAGTGGGCTAGCACACCTCACTCCAGAGCACTCTGGAAGTTTCCAGTGAACTCTTTGCTAGAGCATCTACCCATTTTCCTGACACCTTCTTTACCAAGTTGGACTTGCAAGCCCAGTAAGAGGGAAGGGTCCATTTTCCTGACACCACAAGGTACATGCCAAATTGTACAGATCAGAAGTGGGTTTTGAAAGACTGCGGAATGTTGAGACGCTCAAATTTTCTGAAAATTGGAAACTGTGTGACATAACCATTTATTGCTCATTTAGCAGCTGTGGCTTTAACAATCAGCTGGCAGGTGGCCTGAGACTTTTCATTTTGCCTATTGAAATGAAGGTGAAAGCAGGTGCCACTCAACTGGAAGAGGCAGCTGCACTCCCAGCTTCAGTGAAGCCATTTGTTTGCTTTAACATTAGTGCACTCAGTAACTTTGCCCGCAACTTCTGAGCTCTCAAAAACACCAGGCAGGAGGGATTAGGTTGTAGTCATCTCCTGTCCCCATTTAAACTTGCTCTAAGCCACGTGCCGGGCAGTTGCAGTGGCAGCCCTTGCTCTTTGCAGCCTCACTTTTGGGCAAAAGGGAACTACTTCCCCGGAGCTGCGGGAACCGTTCCTCTCTATTCACTGGAGAAGGGAGCTGCGAGGACTGGGTAGGATTTAGACAACATACTTCCTACAGCTCCAAAACGAATTGAGGGGGCTTGCACTGAAACAATCAATGATGAAGTGTGAATGAATGAAAGCAAATACTCAAAAGATGAGAGCTGCTTAACACCTGCATATCGCAGTCCACTCTTTTTCAGAAAAACAAAACACCACCACCACCACCACAGAGAGGGAAATGGATAAATAAATGAATAGGATATGTAAATACAGAAAAGAAAATTTGCACAGACACATGACAAAGAGCTTCAGTACCACTAGTAGTCAATAATGATGGAGAGGAAGAGAAAGACTGGAGTTACCGTTTCTTATCCCCCACGCCCAATACATTAAGGTGCACAGAAATTCATGGCCTAAAATATCGATGACACAAAGACTAAAAAATTATGTGGGATCAGGTACAAGAAGAGTAAAATGACTACGTTAATTCTTTAACATGAGCAATGCTGCTATTACAAGGCAAATCATAACATTTCACAGGTAAATTTTAAAGATATCACTGAATTAGTTGAAAGGGAGATGTTATGTCAATGAAACAAGGGTAACTAACTACACAAGTTATGAGAGAGAAAAATCAACCTCTCAACAGTGTAGGCACAGCTGGTCTCTTGGACTATGTGAGGAATGCAGATGAGCAGCACGATGTTATCATTAAGCTAGTTAAAAGGCTGCAAAAGCAACAAAACCATGAAAGCATTATGAAGAATAAGATAATAAAAAGCAAAAGTGGTAGGAAGCTGCACTGAAAGTACATTTTACTGCAAGTAAACGAAGCCCAAAGAAGAGATGACTCTAGTCTAAAGAAACATGTGTTTCACTACCCTTAGTTTTCAGCTACCTCCACTGGTCTGATAAATTATCTTTTTTATGGAATAGGGTACTGCAGGGATTTCATGAAAAGCTCCATAAAACAAACAGAAGAGGATTTGCCCTGGCTACAGTTATTACCCTGCTTTGAACTACTGAGCAGTTGATAAGGTGATAGGATGCAGTGAGGTCAGCAGGACCTCATCTCTACCCCTCCCTTTCCAAGAGAAAGGAGCAATATTAGCACGCTCTAACAAGCCAGTCCAGCAGCACAGCAATGTTATTAACCAAATATCTCAGTCATCAGACCAAAGCAGACTATACCAAAATGCCCCGGATCTCCAACATCCAAATGATTAAAGTCTCTTTTTAAGTAATTAGGGCAACATGTTGCATGGATGCACACTAAGATGCGACATGAAGGATAACTAGTGGATTGACAAAAACCCTGGCTGCGTTCCCTCTGATTTTACTGAAGGGCTAGTTCAGTGATATAAAATTCAAGCAACCTTTGTTTCTCTTCTGAGAAAAGCACAATTACCAGCTACTGTAAAACAATTACATTCAGGATACACAGGGAAAAAACCCCCCACAAACATAATATGTTCTAACATGAAAATTAATTACAATGCAAATAATTCCCTTTTGAAGAAGGGAAGTAACTGCAGAATATTTTCAAATAACTTTAAAAGGAATTGAGCAAGAGTTATTATAAAAACATAAAACCCTCTTTATGACACAGCAAAGTTTAATCAAATAGAAAGTTTACAAGGTCAACTGATTTCTCAGTTGACACCACGGCCATTTGAATCATGCTGTGCCCTGAAAAAGCACTGTGAAGAATTCTCATTACGTTCTCCCAAAACATATTATTAGCGCCCTACAATGTAATCGGAAACAGACCTCAATTGCCAGAAATATGGCTACACAGTGATATACACGTGCACTCTAAAGACAAATAGTGAACAGGGGACATTTTTCTTCCTGTAACTGACAGCTAGAGAATCCAGTTTTGCAAGGAGGCCATAACAAAATGGAGCACCCAGAAGACTGGGGAAGGAAGAACCAAAGCAACAAGAATGAAACATAATATTGTGTACTTCAAAACCTGCTGTATTTATTTCACACTCAAACAATTGAGAACACTTACTGCATTAAGATCCTAGTCAGGTAGTTCTCCTATTCTCAATTCCTGTATAAGACCTCTTTTTTTGGAGATTTTCTTATGAAGTAGAATATATTCCATTTCTGTAATTTTCTTTCTTTCCTTTTCCTACTTACTAGTACTGATTTTGTCCAGTACTTTTCAAGGCAGTTTCAAACTAATGCAGCTTTTTTCCTGTTGGTTATTCTTCTCTTATAATAAACAGACAGTAATAATAAATAAAAAGATTAGAATAAAAATAATCAGGGGAGATGTATTCCTTATTTTCTTTTCTCTGTGCAAGTCACATAAGTAATGGCAACACACAAATAGTGGACAAACAGAAATTGTGTGACAGCATTTTTATATGCACATTTAAAACCCAGACAAAATTATACAAACTTTTCATCATATGTCAAATTAAATACCTAAATTGTTTAACCATAGCCATTTAATGAAGCAGTTGTCCTAATCAAGGTCAATTAATATTAGCCCTTGCAAACTTGAAACCTCTTGAAATCACTAAGCTTATCTGAAAATTTACATATAGCTTATAGAAAGCTACTGAGGATCAGAAGCTTGTGTAAATGGCAGGGATAGCTGAAGACACTCAATCTTATGGCAAGTGCCCAGCATCTTGCTAACTTAACACCTAGTCTAGGGCACTGATTCAGGAAACACTAAAACAGGTATTAAAGTCTACCTTTATTCAAATTAGGCCTATTGCAAATGGTACCTCAGGCATATGCATGGCCTGAAAGGGATCTTTCCCCCAGATACCATGACAGAAAAGTCTATATAGTTTTACCACCTCTTAGGAGAGCAGAAGAAATCAAGTGTTATTCTTGAAGTCTTTCAAGAAACATGTGCAAACAGGTAAGGCATATCAATCTTAGATTCTCATAACGTGTCTCTAGAATGATCATCTAAAACTGCCTCACATTGATTTTTAGACATTTTCAACTTCAAGGATGTTTGAACTTGAGCTACAGATTATAAACAACAAATTTGGCAATCAAGATGCTCTTCAGAAAACCCGCATTTGGCATGTGATGTGCAGTTCAGACACAAGTAGAAAGGGAAGGGGAAAAGAGAAGATTCAAGTGTATTAAACATTGTTCCTTTGTTTACAAAATGGAAAGAGAAAGCAATACGACTATTTGATGCCAAATCATTTATTATCTTCTGTAGTAAATAAAGCCAGCATATCAGAGCAGGTTTATGAATGGGCTTGTGCTTTTATACAGCACAGTATCATCTTGCAGCGTAAGTTTTTGGATAACAGACCAACAATTTTGTTGAATGGACTTCAGCTCCATTTCTAATAGGCACAAAATGTTTCCAACTGTACTGTTCAGTGTCACCTGCATGCAAAAAGGATTGCAATTACAGCTTCATAATACATGTGGACACAGCCTGTAGAGCAAGAGATTTTACATGGGAAAAAAATCTATTTCTATGGTGTATGGGGACAACACGGAAGCTGCCTGCAAAGATGTACACCAGTGTAAGTAAATGGAGCTGCACTGATTTACATCAGCTGAGTCTTAGCACATATTTTCAAAGCATTGCCTGTAACCACCCTCTCGAAGGCCAGAGGCAAGCCTAGAAAAGAAACAATGCTTCTTTATAATTATAGCCCATTTCTCATTCAGCAACTGAAATATGGCAGATACTAAAGAAACATTCCCATGAAAACCACAAAGCCATTGTTTTTCACTGAACCATGTCTTAATTTGTTTTCTTTTCCTGATAGCCAATTACTCTTCACGTTTTGTGCTACCAAGCTGATAATAAGCCAAGCTCTTGCAATCGCAGCCACGCTCAGGGTTTTGCTCAGTATTAGCTGGCTGGATGGGAACGTCTTCTCACAAGCAGATGACACCTATGTGCATCAGGTTGTGTGACTGGTTGGCCTGACATCCAGCCAGCCCTTAAAAGTCAAGGATGGGGTTACAGTTTATTTATCATTTCCTCTCCTCCTGCTACCAGTTGGTAGTTGCGCTGGCAAGTGTCCATCATGTACTGCCAGGTATTTTCATTACTTTAAACATGGATGAATGGAAGGTCATGTGTCCCCTTTTCTAAAAGAAATGCTAACAGATCACAAGATAGAACTTCAGTATTTTTTAAAGCCTCCTTCCCTGACACACATAGGCAATATTCCTCAAGAAAATGTCCTACATTTTTACAAGATTGCTATTTTAAATCCTAGGCCTAGTTTGTTCACCCAATACCATATGAGTTTAATGATACAAGGCAAAGAACAACACAGACTATGGCTACTCAGACATGGTGAGGACTGCAGTTCTTTATAAGACACAAACTACCATCAAATACCTGTGCCCTGTTATAATACAAAAAGACTACACATGCAGTGATACAGAAGACAATATAATGCAGTCAGAGAACTAAAATTGAGCTGAAACTCCTTAAAAAGAACTCTTAAAGAATCCAAAATCCTTTACAAAGCATGAATACATAGAAGATTTACTTTGTTTTTTAAAGATCATTTTAAAGGTTAATTCACCTCATACTCACCTAGGTTAGAATTACTTTCATTTGAAGTTTGGCATAGGACATAAAACCCAGAAAAGGAACCTTGTAAAAGTGGTATCAGTGCAAAACCTGCGGGCAACTGCAGTATAATACTAAGTAGGTGCTAACAACTTCAAAGAGAAGATCCACTGGTAGAGAAGCCTGCTATTTATTTAATTAATTTCTGTGGTGTTGAAGTGAAGTATTTTGCATGTTGCTATAATAAAGCAAAGCAGAGGTGAATTGATTAGCAGGATATGATACATTGCACTTACTCTCCTTACATGCTGGGTTATAAAAGACAGAACTCAGCAGTCAGGTTTCTACTTTAATTAGAGTTTCAAAAAAACCCCTCATTTTCCGCATGAGGTCATTGGTGGGAGGAAAATAGAGATGGGGGGAAAACATAAGCTGTTTATAGAAAACTTTCCCCCTCTAAGACAGAACTATCTATTTTACAATGATAAAGACTTCTGCTCCAACCAGATTCATCATCTGCAACATCTAAGGCACCATACATACCATGCCTACACAAAATCTCAGCTCAGGTCTATCCTCACAAATACATCTATTCATGAGAGATGAACAAGTGTTTCAGAGCCAAAGTATTTGCCAAGTGACAGAAAAACATGTATTGAATACTGAAACAGGAAAAAAAGACCAGTAAATTTGACTAAACACAGGTGAACGTCAAACCCAAATAGTTAAAAGTACTCCTCCCTTGTGTTTAGCATTGCTAGCTTCCCAAAAGATGTCATTAACACAACATACCAGAAATCACAGTTCCTTTGGGTCCATCATAAGCTTAAATGAAACTGAGGCCTGTTAAAATGTATTATTTCAAGCTTTAGAGGATGTCAATGACATGAAGCAAACCTTCAGATACAGAACCACAGGGAGAAAGTTCCACAGCTTCACAAATGCCTGTCAACAATAGAGTCATGGAGGAAACACTACTAGCCTGCATTACATCATACAAGACATTTCAGGCATGTAGTCACGCATCTATGTATGCATCTCGATATAAAAGAAAAAAATATTGCTAGCCTTTTAAATCTTCAATAACAGAAGTAACACTTCTATTACTACTTAAAAAAAAACGCCATTTTTCATAGCTACCTGAAACCGCAAACTCTTGCAAGTCTTTGCTGTCCAGCTCCATGCAGAAAAGTAGCATTTCTGGCATTGCCCTTTGACATGCCAGGCTGCGGGCCTTAACAAATAGATATTCTTCTCTTTTAATTACTTTTTAGTCCTGTGCATTATGGCACCCAACAGAGCAATAGCATCTCATACCAGAGAGGAGTCCTCAGCTTTCTGCGATATGTGTGTCAGGAAAGATAGAAGCTTCTGGCTGCAAACTCCCACTCCCACTGTGCCACGTTACCTGCAGCGTGAGGCTCCTGTGGTGTGTATGCAACCCGCAACCATATTTGCAGAATGAATGTCCATTTACAGATAAAACAGCATTTAAATGCCATTGTTCTGCCTGTGCAGAGATCTACAAAGTATCAGGGGAACTCTTTGTACATTATTCTTGAAGTGAAATGTAATTTTCAGTATAGTTGGCACCAAGACTAAAGTTCAGCCAACGCACAGATTATTCCCTTATTGGGAAGGCTTCGGAGCCTGGGAGGAAAATTCACTTTGATCTACAGTGGCTCTCAGAAACCTCAAGTAAAGTGGAAACGACAGAAATACCCTCCCACTTAAAAATTCTCTCCAGAAGAAAAATTAAGCTACAGGGCTAGCTTGAAGGCATTTGGTGCAGCTTTTACTTCTAGACATAATTAAAGCTTATTTACAATGGCAGGTTCTCCTTGATACAAAAAAACCTCAAAGTTTGTGTCCTGAGAAATATATGCTAACAAATGATCAACAAGAATAAAATACTGATAAAGTTCTTAGCTACTCCCTATCAGAAGCCAAGTGATACTTCCCAATTTTGTGTAGTTTTATTTTGATTCAACAGATTGCCTCACATATTTTTCCTATTCCCATGATTTTACTGTTCAACATGTACTTGATTGAAGCTTCACCCTGTCTTGTGCACGTATTACAAGACTAAATAGAAGTGCTGAGGTTATGTATCAGATTATTGGTCCATCAGACCTAGCACCTTGCAACAAAACCTCAAGTTGCTTGTCTCAGAGAATGGCAAAACAGTTTGCTGCACCTTCTCAGTTGCGCTGGCAATGATGATGACACATCACTGGTTTGATACTTTGAGGCAAAATACTCGTTAGCTCTTACAGGCTGTAATTACACTTTTCTCTCATTTTCTATGATGCAGTTCTATCCAGAAAGTAACCTCCGTTCCAATAGGCTGGAAAAAAGTAGGAGTACAGATGTCATAGTATATTGATTAAACCAAATCACCTCTGCATTATGACATTTTATTCACTGTTAAATCTCTTTGAAAAAGCAACCTACTTATACGTGTGATTTCCATTTTACTTGGTAAGTACATTTTTTTAAAAGAGATTATTCACACTTTTAAGTATAGGTGGGAAAAAGAATTCATATTATCAGATCCAAAATGTGACAGTAACAACTTGCAGCTTGCTCATTCATCAACATCTCTAAGTGATGGTCCAGTTCTGAGAACAGATTCTGGGTTATAAACCCTTGCTATTTCATTGAGCCCTACCACAGCAATGGAACCTGAGAATGCTTATTATAAACAGCTGCTGTGACAGAAATAGAAAATCTGTGTATGCCACCATTTAAAAAATCCACAAATGTTTACAGTAATAGAAGCTGGGAAACATAAGCTTAAAGAGAAAAGTACTTAAAACTGAAAATCAATGTCTGTTCTTAATCTGTTACACACAATCCCTTAATTAAGCTATTATTAACCATAAATAAGCATCAATCATAACAAGGAAGAAACATATGTGGTATGCTAGGTTGCATCTACTTTTGCTATGCTATGTGCTATACTTATCCTATGTGAAGAATGCCCATGGCAGAGATATGCAAAAGCATTTAGAGAACCTCTCTTTGACTTCTTGACAATCGCTGAAACAGCATACATACAACATATTTTAATTTCATTTACATAATAATGGAAAATTATACAATAGGAAATCAAACAGACATTTAAGAACTTTGAACTGTTATTCACATTAAATTTTGTTCACTTTTCCTGACTATTATTTCTTAGCATTTTGTGACTTTCCTACTACAATGTAACTGATTCCCAAAAGCCTCAGGCTGCAAGCTGGACTCTTACATGCTATGGATGTGTAGCTATGACTAATACCAATGCAACAGATATGCCACAGATTAATATACCTTTTGTTGCAAGTTGTGTATTTTAGAAGTGGACTACAGAACAAAAGGACTGATGTGAAGATGGACTGTACCTTACACCATTTTCAGAAGACCACCCTTTGTTACATGAAAACCATCACTGTTGGAGGTTGAAAATGTGAACTACGGAAAGACTTTGTGAAAAAGTCTGTTATTGGTTGATCTGTTTCTTTCACAGCTGTGTAAGTGCTCACTGTGTGGGAGTTAACTGCATTAGTTATCTGGTGTAACAACCTGATTAATTTTGTACTTTAGCACTATTAACTACCACACTATACATGATTCACTGGAGAATAAATGAATTTAATCCTTCTGTCCAAATACAAAACCAAATAAGAATAATCCTTGGTTTTATAACTTTTAAATAGATAACTTAAATTCTTAATGATGCCTAGAGTACATTAGGAAGGCACTTACTGAAACTATTTAGTTAAGGCTAACTAGACACTTCCATTAGAAAACCTAATTAATTGGGATTTAAAAATTAGCTCTGATTTACCACGGACCATAAAACTATCCAGTCCAAAAATTTTATCTTTTTATTTGAAGGTTTGTAAAAGATCAAATTAAAGAAACAGTATCAATAAATCATCCTTTGTTATTTCAACACTGTTCTCAATATTTGCAGCTGCAGTTTTAAAACAGAATTTAAAAAAAATTGGCAGGCTTCAAAACCCAACCTGGGGTGTACTTATCTTGGCATTTTAACACACAAATAATTGTGAGGATAGGGAAGAGAAAAGAAAATGGGAAAATACAAAAGGTTTAAAAAAGGCATACAGAAATAGATTTATATGATATACCTATTGCTATTACTTTTGGCACTATATCATAGGATCTCATATGACACAGTGCAAAAATGCCCTGTTAAAGAAAGCACTGATTTCTGCTGTTAGAAATTTACTTAATTTCCATAGCAAAAACACTCTCTATAATTTTACCACAGTAAATGAGATGAAGTCCCAAAGAGGAATGTATTGGTTTCAAGATTTCACATTGTACGAATCAGGAGGAATTTCATCCCGATAAATGAGAAGCACAATAATTTAAGAAAGCAAAGCCCAAAAACTGGCCCAGAAGTTGCTAGCTTAAAACATATAAGCTGGTGAACAAACGAAGCAATTAGACACGTCACAGGAACTGCTCAGAACTGCTGCTCCTTGTGTACTTTGCGGCACAGCTATTCTTCCACAGCACGGAATTTTCAGGATACTAGCCAAGCGGGAAGAATAACAAAATATTTTACAGAAAATGAGGTATTTTTGTATCACAATCAAATAAGGTCTTGTTTTAGAGAGATATTTTTTCTGAGTCACTCCTAAAAGCACTCGCTAAATTCCCCGATATAGTACAAGCAAGTCTGAGTAAACTGAAGAATGTAAATTTCATAAAAACATTATGCAAGACTTACTCTCCCTCCCCATGAGCCAAAAAAGAATCCCAAATAAATCCTCTGCATTTGAAATAAATGGCTACTAACAAAATAATCTTTAAAAGCAAGGGTATACTCATGCTTCCCTTCTAAATTTGTGGTCAGAAGGAAAACGGAGATTGACAGGTTGAGGAAAGAAGCTGCTCTTGAGATACTGTCCCTGATGGCCACCCCGCAGTACACCAGAAGCCACTTTGGCTAGTATCTGGGTGATCAGTGGCTTCCCTGAATAAATGCATGCCACAACAGCACAGCTCCCAGCAGACATCGGACTAAATGAAACTCTTTATTGGCAAGTTAAGAAAAGTTGTTCCTGAGACTTCTGAAAGGGAACTTCCAAACCCAAAGCACAACAGGAGAAAGAGCAAGGTAAAAAAAACAAACACCACCATGAAACACAAAACACCTCCCCAAAAAACACAAGCACACAACCTGGGGAATAAAAATGTGTAAGTTATGGTTTATGCTCGATATAAATTACCTCTTCTTTCACTCCCTGTGTCATCAGTGCTTATAAGCTATGAATGTACCTTTATGAAGGGCCCAATCAGGCAACGACTCCTCTTGAACTTGAGTATAAGCATGACTTCTGATTTTCCATCCTGTTTCTCACCTCATATCCTATCTTATTTTTCCTTTATATGTCTATCTCACAAAAAAAAGTATGCCACTGACATTACAATATTAGCATAATATAAATAGATCACCATCCAGAGTTGTTATTGATCACTTGAAAAGCGAGGATGACAAACTGGCTGGATTTCCATTGACTTATATTTGGAAAGTTTTTTTCCACAGTTGTATAAAAACCTTTCTGTAGATTACTTGAAAAATATTAACTGAAAAAATTAGGATCTGAATTTATTACATAGTCTTCAAGAATATACCAAATAGACTGTAACTAGCTTGTGGACTAGGCTTCCGATCTGTGACTCTATCAGTAATTTAATTCCTGACACAAAGAAATAGAATATTTTAGAAATAGAAACATAAACAAAACATTTATTAATCCTTTGTGATCTTAGGCACATTACTTCAGCAATAAAGAACTCACCAGAAATATCCTTTCAAGCTGATCTTGAATGTCTTTCATTCCTGGAAAAGCAGCGACCCCTTGAATCATTTCTACAAAGATACAACCCACTCCCCTACGAAGGAAAAAAAAAAAAAAGAAAGTATGCAACATTAGAAAGATTTCTTGTAGATGAAATGGCCAGCAACAATGCTTTTGTATCCATCACCAGTATTTAAATAGTATATATTTATTTATTAAAATAAACGCCACCTGAAGGACAAGCATGGGCATTTACGTATGAATACTTCTCAGGTGCCCGAAGGCAAGCATAGAGGTAGCAGGAATATGGGTAGTAGCTGTTGAGACCAATAAAGGCAAAGCTGCTGCCCGGTGTCTGAGTGCTTCCTGAGCAGCACACCCCTGCTCCCAAACACATTCTGGGGATGTGGGATGGCAGTGAGACAGCACCCTTGGCAGAAGCTGAATGGGGACAGGACTGCGGCATGGAGGCACACTGGAAGGGGCTAGATGTGGTAGGAGAATCTGGAAAAAAATGAGTAAAGAGGAAAAGGGCATGTAGCTGCTCACAGCCACTGAACTAAGTTACTGCCCAAATGCAGATGACTTCTGGGATTTGGCTTGGTAGGGTTTTCTTCTCCCCTCTTCCAGCATAAAAGAAGGAAGCTCAAAGCCCACAGCTCTGGGGAGCTGCTGACCCCATCCCCCAGAAGCTCTGCCTGAGAGGTGCTGAGCAGCCACAGGCTCCCTTCCTCTCCCCACCACGACAGCCACCTTTTTATGGGTCCTGTCTCTGGTCTCGCACAAAAGGTACTTCACTTGAGTCCCCCTTATCCCAGTCAGTTCAGCCACTAGCAGAAGTACTGGGAAATCATGGAGAAAAAGTAGTGGAGACATACTAACTAGAGCACAAAGAATAGATTCTCAAAAGTTGAGCAAAGTTTCTCTGACTCTGATTCAAATTTCAGATAATCTATGGGCTTCCTGCATCTGAAAAGCAAAACAAATTACAAACTTGCATTTGCATCTTTTCTATATTAAGAGAGCTCAAGAGTTGCTTGTTCCTTCAGCAAAAATAATTTTAAGATAAAACATCCCCCTTGGCTACCAACAGAATGCAGAACTTGATCATATATTTTAACTTGTTAAATTACATTTTTCTACATACATTTTTCTACAACTTCCACACGCAAACACCTACGTATGCTGTATAACCATGTCTGTGTAAGTAACCACACAAAAAAAAACCCTTCACCCAAAAGAAATGCCAATTCAGTAACGCAAAATATATACCATAATGAACCAAGAATTTGCAAAACTAACTCTGGTACCACCTTTCCCTGAAATTGAGAGTTGTGTTTCTGTGTCAGAAAATCCCAGCAATAACCTCTAATTTAACTTTGGTTTTAGAAGTAAATTATTTGGAATGTAGTAATTAACTATCTTTTCATTGCTTATGCATCGTGACAATGCATTCAGATAGTAGCATTTAATTTTAGTGTTACGTGTGCATATATTTGTGAGGAAGTGGTTCTAGAACAACTTAATGAAAAGAGATTGTCTATTTTCATTAAGGCAGGGCAGTGTTACGTGTGCATATATTCGTGAGGAAGTGGTTCTAGAACAACTTAATAAAAAGAGATTGTCTATTTTCATTAAGGCAGGGGCTGAGTATTTATAGATACCACTTAACTAAGATTAGCAGCAGATAACCTGTGCTTTCCTCATCTCTGAAGGCTTTGACCACTACTGAATAATGAAATAATTTTACATTCCAGGACAATGAGAATTGAAAGTCAAATTTCTTGAAGAAGAAAATTAAACACACATCACCATTTTCTAAAGCATAGATATATTAAGCAAAGTTCTTCTTAGTCATTGAAAAGTGGAGGAAAACTTTGAGAAAGCACAGTTCTGGTCAAATTTCAGAATAATTCAGGTGTTTACAAAAGAAAGGTTAAAATTTATGTTCCATATGCTTCTGCTGGTTACCAAATGAACTGAATTGATTAAACTGCCATTCATCATTTAGTCTGGTTAGTGCTTCATTAGGCAGAGATAGGCACAATATATCTTAGTCAAATACTTATGAACAGTATCAGGATCTCAGGCAAGGAAAAATTCAAGATTTCAGTCAGAAGCCATTTATTCAAAATAAGAAATAAAACAACTGAATTTAGACTAGAAAAAAAAAAGAGTTCTATTCTTGCAACCAGAAAACAGGCATTTGATTAAACCAGCGTATCACTTGAGGGCATTTACTATCTGCAGAGAAGCTTCAGCTAGCTGTTTGAACAGAAATGCTGTAAAGGCAACAGGAAGATTTTGCTGAATTCTACATTGTTTCACATAAAGTATTTACAAAATTTTCTACTTTTAGTGGGCCTGACACAAGTATGAGCCAAAAATAAGTAAGAACTGTGAACACTACTGAAGAAAAGATTCCTTCTTGGAAAGAAGAATCCTATTATGTGTCTTGGACTCTTGTGTAACCTAGCACTCCATTTAGTCACAAGCTGAAATAAGAGTGAAAGAGTACTGGAGTTAATTAAACAACTAATACAAAGATCGAAAGGTTATTAAAATCATTTAGGAGAGAAACATAAACAACCTTCAAGGTTTGAGCTGGAGGACTGCTGTTCCCTTTGCCCTTGCTGAAAATTAAGCTTATGCTTGGTTTCAAAGCTTACGGTGTTCAGTGCATTGGAGAGTAAGTCCATAGAAAAAGAAGACTAAATGATTAAAAAAACCAACCAACCAACCAAAAAAAAAAAAAAAAAAAAAGGCATGACACTGAACTGATAAGAAATACCCAGAAAGCCATAATGGCACATAAAGCCTTCAAGACGGCTGGATGGTATTTTAGATATCTTAGTGGTATCAATGAATTTTAGGCTCACAGCAATTAAAAACTGAGGATAGAATAGGATCCCTGAATCACAAACTGTAAGTGCACAGACACTGAACATGAAAAGAAATAAAGCCTCTACAAGGCCTTGAAATTTAGTCTTGTTTTTGTAGACCTCACAAACAGTTAAACAGGTTAGAGAGATTTTTGAGCAAAGCAAAAATTGTTTTTTGTGCCAGAAGAACTTGTTTGTAAGGAAAAATTAAGAGAACAATGTCATTCTTGGCTACAAGAAAACACAAGGGGCAGGGAAATTGTGATGACTCTGTATTTAAAATTATGCAAAATTAAAGACAAGGAAGAAGTGATTAGGAATTCAATGGTTCCCAGAACTGTAGGTAGATCCAAGACAGCATAACTAGAAATAGCAGAATGCCTTTAGGAAATAAAGATTTTAGGGTGAGTGTTACATTTAACAACTGTGCTGTACCCCAGCCTCCCAATGGACTTCTTGAAGCTCCACAGTTACAGTTGTGTAAAACTAGACAAGCTGAAGCACTTGAGAATATTCTTCAGGGAACAGACTTGCATTAACAGTAGGGTGGATAAGATGATCTCACAGATCACTCCCATCTCTAGTTTCTATGACGCAAATATTACTTCTTGAAATATGAAATACAACCAATTAACTTGGCTTTATTGTGCATGCATCTCCAAGGGTATGTTATTTACCTATCATTTGTGCACACTCAATATACAATGCCATTTTCAGCCAGCACTTGAAAAATAATTTTTCATTAGCCTAACATATTTCAGTGTATTCGATATTCCTACTCTCTTTACAGGACTTCTTTATTTGAATAAATAAGCCAAATGCTACGACTTCATTTGGAGATCTTGCCAATGGAACGGCATAGAATAACCTTGCAAAGTAAAAGTGACAGCCATTTAATGCTGAAATGGGTGGCTTACCCTCTGATGACAAAAAGTGTGACTAAACCTATTGATGTATTGATGAGACCATATGTGGCCATACCATGTAATATCACTCTTCTATTGTCCTGCTTAATTTCCTGGGACTCTGGCTGTCATCATACAGCCTTCTACAGAGTAGGAGTTAACAGCACAGCTAAATGAGTTTCTCTTGCATTTAAACTGACATAGTAAATGAGCCTGTAAAAATGAAGTTGGATCCCTCAGGAAACTGCTATTTTTTTTTTTTTTTTCTGCACAGCTTTTATAATTCAAGAGGGTATTCCCTTAAAATTAACTTTTTGCAGGAATCTTTCTATTGGACTCACTTGTTCTGTAAAAGCAGAATGCAAAAAAAGCTCAAGAAAATAATCTTCAAACTTGGGCAACATTTTGCCATGAGATGTTTTCCTGTTGAACATGTGCTTCCTGGTTTTCTTTTCAGGACCCTGATACCTTTATAAGGCACTTTCCTGACACACATGCAACATACTTATAGCAGTGGAAAAGTGATAGTAAATCTGATGTTCCAAATGGATAAAAGCAGTTTTTAGACAGGAACTGAAATGCCCTTCCAACAACTATAGACCAAGACAGTTTCCTCACACATAGTGTTTCTATGAATTCGATCCTATGAGAATTTTCCAATCAGAAGTTAATTCAGCTGATAAAACTTTTGAAGAACTCACTGACAACGAAAGAAGTTTAAGTAACAATACCTTGACAGTTATCGCAAGATCCTCAACTTAATATCCTAATCCTACAGATTAACATTTCTTTGGAGTGGAAGTCATAATCATAAAGAACATCAAGGGCAAAAGAACTAATTTACCCTATGCTGTTATGTCTCTCAGGCCCCAAGCAGTATTTCTTCAGGGTATACTGGGACTCCTGTGCTCAGATTTCTTTCACTGCAAACTGTTTACACCAGATACAGAATAAAGATGCCTTTGTAATGTCCCCTGTGCAAAAACGTAATTTGGTGCACCTGTGTCTAAGCCAAGATCCATTTTTATTTAATAAATATCTTAATTACTGCCATAGGTCTTCATTGGTCAAATATTCATGAAAGCATGCATGGAATTACAGTGAGAACTCAAATCTGCACTTGGAACAGGCTGTGGGTGGAAAGTGGTGTGTTCCTGAAAAACATCATTTATGTTTTCAACAATAGGATAGATAGAAAAACTCCATATGAAGAGCTTTCTGTAAATTAAGATCAGAATTGAAATCAGGTATATCAATCCAGATGTTACAAAGTTAAGTAACAGTGATCTAATAAGCAATTTCATAACATTTGACTGGCCTAGTTTTAAGTGATTTCTTCCACAGCACTAAACATAGTTGATGTTAGTTAATAAAAGTGAATTTAAAATATATCATGGCCCATAACTTCTTAGGTTACCTGACCTGTGAATAAGAGTGTATTTTTTAAAAGCAAAACAACAGGATATGCAAAAAAAAAATCACCAGCTGTTGGCAAACACAGTTTAAAGCCAGATGCACTTCAAAATAAAATATCCCTAGTGACTTCCTGATGTAAGCAACCCAGATGTAGCAGTACATGCATTACCAGAATAAAAAAGGATTTAATATCCTGTTTAAATTGCTTCATTTACTAATACTATATTCTTCCTATAGGGAAAAAAAATACAAGAGGTTCATTTGGGGATTTTTTTACCTATGTTTCTGTATTACTTATATATGGGTTTTAGTAATTCATAAACCCTTTACGTATTGAAGCTTATTTTCCTTGCGTTTACTTTCAAAGGACTGTAAAATTCAAGGATTAGGAAAGTTATACTAGAGGCAATGCAAAGCCATTTTCCTAGCTACTAGTAAGTCCTCATCAAAAAGGGAAAAAAATAAAGGTATATCAAAGGTTATCACAACTCTTTGATGCAGTCTTGGGTAGTATAATACATTCACACAATGCCGCTGTATCAAATGCTGTCAGCAGTAAATCACAAAGCCCACTGCACTGATTTCCATCACCAGCCTGACACCGCTAATGCATGCACGTCTTCATTGATATTATTTTATTGCCAGTGGCTATTTAAAAAAAGAATGCAGGAGAATGTAAAACTGCATGTGGATCATTAGCTTTTAGTTACTATCCTAATGTCCTACCCTGGCAAATGAAGTGTAAAAATAGCCCACAGCCTCTGCCAGCTGCTTCCCAGCCACTGTCCAGTGGTTAATATTTGGACTCCTTTTTCATGCAGCTGGTCTTCCACTCAGTAGGAGCCCCACTTTCTGTTCCTTGGGAACCAGCATGAAATGTCATTTATCATGGCTATAGCAAAGGCCCTCTGTCTTTTTTTTTTTTCCCCTGAACAGAAGAAACAGCTGTGCTTTCTACCTCAACATTATTTAAATATTTAGTGAAGTGGCTGCCTAGTTTTGTCATCATGTAGATCATCAATAAGGACACATGAGAGCACATACTATCTGCCATAAGGACATAATGCCAGTAATTGCATAAAAATGCTAATGCTACAAACACACTTTTGATAACAAATTACCAAATTATCTTGGAATCTGATGGTAGGTGCGTTTCTCTGCGGCTCCCTTCCTCCCACTCTGGGAAGTCACTAAGTGGTTTTAATGTAATTATGGCCCAGCTATGTACAACCGTTGTATAAATAAAGCCCCAAGCCTGCCTGTGCTCCAGCAGAGCTCACTGTTAGATGTACCAAATAAGCATAAGTGACCTTAACGTGCAACTACACCTCTCACAATCAGACTGGAAGCGCTGCGTCAGACAATCCAGCAAAGCAGAGAAGTAAAAACCTAAACCTCTGCTGTCACACGCAATATACGTTTGCTCTAATCTGGTTTCTGATGTGGCAGTAGCTGAGCCTTTACATAAATTCCTGCCATGTGAAAGAGACTGTACTACTAGGGTTTTTTTCCTAAGCTTTTCACAGTTCTTCAGTTTGTACAGGGCAGCAAAAATTTATAAGTGCTATTAATCTACTACAAGAGCAGTATGACATAATTTTTAATTTGAAACAAACTTCACCACCTCCATCCCTGAGCAACTAGATCTTTTTTAGACCTATATGAAATGCTCTGTACCAGAGGACATCACTTATTGTTATCATTGAATATACAGAAGATATAATTACTGTGTTCTTCCTCAATACTCTTGCATCAATTATCATTATAAAAGTCCTGACAAAAACATGACCTGCATTGCCGAAGTGGCATTTTGAGTCCTTCCTTCATCTTCCCTGCTGTTCATGTAATTTGAATATAAACATGATTATGAAGGGAATGCTCAGTCTGCAATTAGAATAGATTTTAAATGGTTCTATTGGTTGCATGGCTTAATTTGATCTCTATTACAGTAACACCACATAGTTTGACTATACTTTTTAATAGTGCTTTTATGAAAATCATTATTGAGAGGAACGTTAAAATATGGTTTTAGAAGCTATTAAACTTTTCAGTGAACCACTTTTCTTTGTGGAAAAAGTTTCAGTGAGAATCAAAAATGTTTTAAAATCCTTTGTTTGGTTTAAAAAGAAAAAAAAAATAATCCCCCCCTTCCTTTTAAAATGAAAGAATTTTTTTATTGACAAATATTAAAAAAAAAAAAATCCAATGTCGCTTTTGACTAAAAAATCATTTTAGAGAATTTCTTGAGCAGTTTGCTCTATTTAAACACTTAAAAATTTTCTTTAATGGTCTCCATATATCATTTCCTGCTCTTTGTACTTCATAAATTGAGACACATACGTACACACATACATAAAGATGTGGGACTCTCAAGAAATGAACACATGTAGACTGAACTACAAGAAGATGAGCACAAAGAACTATTTATGTCTCCCAGCTATTTCCACCCTCTGATGCAGTTGCCCTGCATCTCCTAAGCAAGTCAAGCTTCTTGCTGAGAGTGTCAGAGGTGTCTCCAGGACAAGAGGTGACTGCAAAACGTCAGGAGCAGATGGGATGCAGAGATTGCATCGAGTCAGTGAAGACACCAGGTTGAACCTGATCTTTGGGAAAACAGGACGATTTTAGGACAGATGAGAAGCTGAGATGCAGGCGGAAATTATTTTAGATCTGTGAGGTGGAGAATGGTTTGAAGAAAAGCAGACATTTGACACAAGAAAATGCTGCCTTTGCCTCTCTGGTGCAGTTGCAATATCACAACATTCACATTTGGAGACATTTGTTCACCTACCACTATAGGTAAAGGAACTACAGCAGCCGGAGGCCCAGTTATATTAAATGCCCTCTTCAGTATTAGATATTCTAGTATTTATACTCTGTAACCCCTAATGAAATGATCCTGCAGTGTCTAACTCCTGCCCCCAGGAGTCAAGACTTAATAGTGCTACAGGGATAAACTAGATGAGATTTTCAGGAAAACATTTACCTTATCTTAGAGTTACCTCTAGATTTTAACATAATCATAATTCTGAACTTAGGTTGCCTGTATTAAAGAAATATATTTCAGCAAACTACAAAAAACCATTATCTTTATCTGAAACTTGGTCAGTATCTTTTTTTTTTCCCCTCAAATGAAACAAGTTGTATAGATTTAAAAAGTCAAATGCACATTCAAAAAAAATTAACATCTTCCACAGCATGAGACCTTCTTTGCAAGGACAAATGTTTTTTTCCACATTTCTGTTTCTTGAATCAACATGCATTGCTTCTACTAACATAGGCAAAGCTCTTAATAATTACAGAATTTGTACAGACTACAGAGATCCTGTGACCTCAAAACCTACAGGGATAAATGAAGAACCTCCATCTTGGTTTCTAACAGTCAAAAAACTCAAACACTTTCTTTGTTCAACACAGGACTAAATGATGTTATCAAAAAGGAGCAAAGTGCTAGATATTGTACAAATCAAACTGCCCTTTCAAACCTGCAAGTCTACCTAAAATCTGTAGGTTTGAAAGAAAACTATTCAGTGATGTGTCATACACTGAATTACTGTTAACACGTACAGTAGATTAAGAACTGAAGCTGTATCCTCACATCCAGAGAATCGCGGTTTTGTTCTTGCTACAGCTGGGCGTGGTGAAAGTCTATCTTCTGCAAAACAAGTATTGTATCATACCAAAGTACCACATTAAGACTGCAAAAGTCAAGCAACAACTCAAGTCTCCTGCAAAGCACCAGTGGCTCTTCTAGTGGTATGTCAACAGCAGGTACCAGCTGCCAACCGGTGGGGTGGCAGGAAGGGATTCCATTAGGGAAATACTGAGTGAACTATGCAGATTATTATTACACACATTTTTTAACCTGTACCATTAATCTCACTGTGCATTTGTTTTAAACATCTGAAGAAAATCAGAGCTAAAGCACCTACATAGAGCCTTGTGTAAAGATGTTATACTTACCACATGTCAAGGCAGGTGGAATATTCTGTTGATCCCAGAAGGACATCTGGAGGCCTGTACCATAGGGTTACCACTTCATTGGAATATGTATGGCTGGGAACTGATTTAGCTCTTGCAAGACCTGTGGGGGAAATACAAATAAATTAATGCAAACAAAACAAAGAAACAGTTTGGGGTATAGTTATGATCCTAAAAAATACATAAGCACACATCACATAACATGACGGCATGCTGCAAGTGTTTTTTTCTTCCAGTATTGGAATAAGTTACTTAATGAAAGAACATGGTAGCATCTATCATTTAGTACCTGGCTTAACAGAACTGTGAATATTATGAAGGAATAATAAAAAACGCTTTTCATAATGACAACCACAGGCCTAGGAGAGGTGCAACGATATATTGTGGCATACCTAAATGAAACACAAATAAACAAAGATTTCCATTTCCATTAAATGCTCATCCTTAGGCATCAACAGTCTTTCATTTCAGTGTTATTTAGAAAAAGGAAATGAAAAGAAAACTCCCACACAAACAGTGCCACAGATGAGATATAGTTGTTTAGGTGAGCCTAAGGAAACCTTCCACAGTTTACAGAGCGAACCCCAGCCTGCTTATTCAAGTTTATATTTGAAAACAGTAGACACACTTACACATTAACATTCAAATAAATATTAATATTGCAGTAATACATCAGAAAATGGTATGTGCAAAATTCTTCTCTCTTAACAAACATATATTGGCAGCGTACCAATCTCAGAAGCAGAAATCATTTCAATGATATGTGTGGCCTCCTAAAGACATACAATTTACAATAATTGTCTTTTAAGCTTGTCAGTCATTTAAAATAATTCACATTACTACACAACCATAATCTCTTAAGTTAAAAAAAGCAGTAAAGAACATACTTTTCTAACAGTTCTCCTACAAAAGCCTCTCTCCTCCAGGAAATGGAAAGAGGTTTTCAGTGCTATGGTGACTGTTCCCATGACATGCCTACAAACACCTTTTCCAAATAATCTGCTCCTAGTTACTGCCTTAGGTGCATTCACTCTCTTGCTGGGAACACTGGACATGCACAAGTAATGGAAATCAGGAGAATGCGTTACTGGGGTTTTTTGTGTCTTCCTAAACAAAGAACTACCAATTTCCCTTTCACAAAATAAATGAAATTACCGAAACAGAAGGTCATGTCTTACACCTTACAGAAACCAAAAAGCAAAGTCAGACACTGAGAAAGAAATATGCAACATGAGAATTCACATAAGAGTGCAGATGAGAATCCTTTGCACCTTCATTCTTAATACACTGGAGAAGCTATTTAAGAACAGTTAATCTCAGTGAATACATCTCCATAGTAATGATGGCAAATCTTGCCAGCAGATTGCATTATCAGCTGATTATAGCAATTAGACCAGTGTAGGGGAATAATTTGACTTGTATGCCAGAATTTATTCTAAAAAAATTACATTCCAAATATGAATAACCATTTTTAGTTTTAGCTTTCAGACTTCCACATTTTTTACATTCATGCACCTGGCCACCAGTTTGACAAGTAACTTGGCTCACACAGACAACTCACAGTTGTCCAACACTGTACATCCTCAAAGAGGCCAGAGGAGAGGTCACATCACATGCTCTGCAGTGCCTCAGCCTTCAGATTAATGTTTTGCTTGTAGGAGATCAGAAACCACCAAATGCTCTAACTGGTGAATAATTCTTACTCCTAGCTGTTGCGCTTTAACCCCAGCCAGCAACTAAGCACCGTGCACTCACTCCCCTGCAGTGGGATGGGGGAGAGAATCGGAAGGGTATAAGTGAGAAAACTCGTGATTGAGATAAAGACAGTTTAATAGGGAAAGCAAAAGCCGTGCACACAAGCAAAGCAAAACAAGGAATCCATTCACCACTCCCCATGGGCAGGCAGGTGTTCAGCCATCTCCAGGAAAGCAGGGCTCCATCATGTGTAACGGTTACTTGGGAAGAGAAACGCCATGACTCTGAATGTCCCCCCCTTCCTCCTTATCCCCCCAGCCTCATATGCTGAGCATGACGTCATATGGTATGGAATACGCCTTTGGCCAGTTGTGCAGCTTGTGCAGCCCCAGGTGCTGGTGGGGTGGGGTGAGAAGCAGCAAAGGCCTTGATTCTGTGTAAGCACTGCTCAGCAATAACAAAAACAGCAATAATGAAAACATCCCTGTATTATCAACACTGTTCCCAGAGCAAATCCAAAACATAGCCCCATACTAGCTACTATGAAGAAAATGAACTCTATCCCAGACAAAACCAGCACACTAGCCCAGAGAAACATCAACAAGTTTCAGAGCACCTATATCCCATGTGACTAAGCTGAAACAGTAGTCCCTGAATTTGTGGATGTGGATATGGCCCTACTATTATTAAGCTAAATAAAAATTATGAAAAGATTTGAGAAGCCTGGATGGTGAATGCCCCCATCCTTCGCCTGTCTGAGCCTCCCTTTAGTCTCGCCTGAGGAAGACTGAATTTGGTTGCAAACAATTTGCTCTCTAATCTGCTACCTAGCTTTGGTAGGAGAAAAGGCATAGGCAGGCAGGGAAAAGGCATTTTTAAAAAGCCAGAAACATCATGTGATTTGAGGACAACTGTCAAAAAACTTTAGAGCTTGTGGGGCAAACTCAGGTCTCCATGACACAAAGTCATCGATCCACACACTCAAGAAATCTCCCATGTAGGGAGGAATAAGTACCCAACTTGCCATACCAGAAGTTATACTGCAAATAATGCAATCTGCATGCTTGCCTGCCAGTTTCTGCCACTTTACTGGCCAGGAGGGAGCTTTGCAAGTGCTTTCCTCCCGCTGGGTGACCATTCAGCATAGAACCAGCCCTCCCATCCTGCTGAGACTGCTGCCCACCCTGTTTCCTCAGCCCACTGCTTCTAGATCTCCTTCACCTCTAATCCATTCCAGGTTAACCAAAACCCATCCAATTTTCAAAGGATGGCCCTTTTTGGCTAATCCCAGCCTGCTGGAAAACTAAATGGTTTTCTTTAATGTGCTCTTCTCTCCCAAAACACCATGAAAAGTCTCCTTTGAAGTTAGCTGCTACGTCTTGTTAGAAGAGGGTCACTCCCGGAATGAAGAAAGTTATAAACAAAACCTTAATTTGTAATAGCACGTTGAAACCATACATTGGCATCAGACAGCATCACCGGGTCTAAGAGGTTCATGGGTACAGGCCATGTTTTAAGTTGTGGCCAGTTGGTTTCCTAGCTGGGCACATACACTACTTTGGAAACGAAATGTCCAAATGGAAAGCAGGAGTGAGCAACCGAGGGAGCTATTCACAAAGGCTAAACTTTGGCAGAGGAGAATTTGGCACAGTCCCGCTATTCAGTGGATTGCTCCCCCTGTGCAGAACTGAAAGGATCTGAATTAGGTTAATGCCTCGGAGGAGCTGCTTTCTCTCAGGGAGAGAGCAAAGTTTCCTTTTTCTGACTAACGCTCTGCATAAAGAAGGCATTTGCAAATATGAACACTTTCACTTGAAGACTCAAAATTAATGCAAACGTCTCTCATCACACGTAAGGCATGAAAAAATAACCTCATCTTTCAGATATATTTACAGTTTAAAAAGAATGGTATCAAAATATATATGTGAAACACTAACAAGATACTGCATTTCTTGTTTTGACGCTCCAGATGCGAATAGACGACAGTTACCAGTTTGGGGTTTGGGTTTGTTTTTTTTTCCCCAGATATCCTCCTGCAAGAAAATTTGCTACATATTTTATACGCTTTTACATATCCAAATATGCTTACTCATGCAAAATTTATTTAACCACATCCTTCAACTGGAAGGAAACTGAAGGGTGGGATTAATTAGCACAGCATGTTCGATCACTTTCTTTAAGGGTTCCCTGTCTGTTTCCATGGTTACACTACAGGAAGAGCGACAATCTCGTTTTAAAAAGACAGAGCTTATGAGGGATCATCAAAACTTCAATCCTTACTGGCTAGTGTGCATAAAAGCCAAAAGGTAAATGGAGAGATCACCAGGTGAGCACCCAGTATTTACATATTGCTGCTTGAGCACTTTTTTGCCTGGGAAGGTGGAGGAGGACCTTCTAATAAGCAGTGAATTCCGCTTTGGTTCCTGTGTCTTCCAAAAGATAAAAGGTCAGCACATGTCCTGCTGTTGCAGCCTTATTTTGAAAGCAGGAAGCCAAGCATAAGGCCCAGTTATTACAAGTCAGGTCGTGTCAGACCCACTGGGGAACTTGTGTGTAATTATGGGAAGAACAGACACTGTTTAATGCTCTCCAGACACTTCTGTGGCCATTATTTATCCAAACCGAAAGAAGAAACTGTTCTGATGCATTAAATACTGCAACGCTTGCACAACAGCATCTACCTGCACTGTGACAGAAACCACAACTTTGTTTTAACTCATCCATTAAACAGCAACTCAGGATACCCTGCAGTGGTCTGTATTTAAAATACCAGGTGAATGATCTGTGCCTATGTATGTATATGTCTCTAACACACAAAACCTCCTGCTGCCTCCTACTCTGAATTAAAAAAAAAATAATAAAGTAGGAAGCTATTTCCTTCTTTGGTAAATACAATTTTCTCGGCTTCATCTGGCTTTATCTTTTATCTCAGACTCAGGGGTTGTATCTGATTTTACCTAGCATCAATTATTGACAACACACATTGCACTGATTTATCACTGTAATTTTTAAATTGTATTTGGTTTTTACAAGAGGCCGCAGCTATATTCAGACTCAAGACCTATTCAATACATGCATCTTTGGCTACATGAGCACAAATATTAATATTTGATACCTCTTTAGCTGCAGGATAGCTTTCTAGTCAAGTTCATATGACAATCAGGAAGCCTTTGTTCACAGCGAATACGATTCTGCAAATGAGGAAACCAGTCATGACTGCAAAAACAAGGGCTTGCCAGCCACGTGCATTGTTTCCCTTTCCATTATACCTTAAATGTGTTGACCTGTTTACTATTTTGATTTAGATATACCAAAAAGGGCTCTTGCAAGGCATACTGCAAAAAAAAGGGGGTTTTGCTGCTGTTTTTCCTTGAGTCAGATTCTTTTCATGCTTCCTTCTTTAGCCTCCTGTTTTGTTTAACAATTACCTAGAGCTTGAGGTAAACAGCTTGTAAAGCCATAACTATGATTCAGTAACAATATTAAAATATTGTTAATGTATTCTATTGTAGATCATGAACTGTCAGCTATCCTTAACCTATTTTCTCAGCTACTTGTTTGCCAACAGAAGCATTTATTCAGTGAACACCTGAATGACAACAAAGCAGAAGTAAAATGGGTGGAAACACTGACACTGCTTCAATGAAGCAGTAAGCTCTCTAACCCTGAAATCCATTCTCAGCAATCAAAAGCATCCTGCAGCCTTTAGGTAAAGGCTCAGTTCTGCTTTACCAGAGCATCTGAGTTCAATTCCTTTCAAATAAGATAAATTACCTACAATATCCTATGTCCAAGTCCTAATAGAGCCACTAGATTACGGTAGTGCTGTTCATTTATAAAAGTTACTCACTATCAGGGAGAGACTAATCAAGTTCCCCAATTAATATTCCCAAAATGCATTTGAGCAATGACTGGTCTTCCAAACTGGGGTGCAGGAGTCAGTCTTCAGGAGAGTGAGCAATAAGCAAGGCAAAAGGCATGTGTGCCTCAGCCTGTCTGATTTTTCCAGCTGTGTCAGTTGTTCTAACAAAAGATTATTTTTCCCTGTAAATCTTATCTCATGTATGTCTCCAGACAATCACTTACAGTAACGCAGATGATAATTATTCTGGTCTGTGAATGGGACTCAACTGTCAATTTGACAAACACAAGTTACAGAAAGGGGAGACACAGAACTACTATTTTTGCTACCAGAAAGAATGACTCTAGCCCTCGTGAAAAGTGTTTTTCTCTTTCCAACAACTCCAGCATCATCTCTTTCGTCATCGCCTCTTTCTTCTGCCTCCTGAGCCACCCAAAGGATCATATACGGTGGAAAGCTGGGATACGAGAAAGAGCTCAGCTGTTGGTTGCATATTAAAAGATTCTTTTGATTAATTTGACTGAAAGCCATCTTAGCTATAAAGTAGTTTATTCCCCTGCTTTAAAATCCATATAAAAAGTTTCTGACACATTTTGAAAAAGCCCATTGATGCTGAACATGTCCCATGTGGCCAAATTCATTCATTGTCTAGCAGAAAAAAACACACTAAAAATTTGTTTCCAATCAAAAAGTGGTATGGAAACGCAAAAGAAATATACGTTCCATTTTCAACACAGGGAAAATACATCTGTTCCCGTGGCCTTCTGGGTCACCACGAATATGTTCAAACTGCCTCTGCTAGTCTAGAAGCAGAAAAATAACAGTGTGGGAATGAAAAAAAAAGAAAGAAACAACCTGTACCAACACTGTAAACATACACACAGACGCAAAAGCTAAGAGAACTCAAGGACAGATAGAAATTTCACATCAAAGATAACTTTTGCATTACTGAAAAGATGCGGATTC
>NW_010540993.1:0-13709 GCF_000687285.1 Phaethon lepturus
GAACTGAACCGTGATGAGGACAGTGGTTCACATTGGAGGTGTCACCAAGGTTAAGTTGGGCTACACCCTGTGTCAAAACTGCTTCCATAAAGAAAAAAGACAGGTTATTGTCATAGAAGACCTTCTTTTGTGGGGAACGGAAGGCCCAATATGCTGACTGGACCCACTTCTTAGGGAAGTCTGCTTCTTCCCTGGGGCCCAAAGGGAAGTCTGCTGCCTCCATGGGGCCTGGGTTAAAGATGTGACTCTGGTACTGCCCTCAGATTATTATCCATTATTGCTTTTTCATGTGTGCAGCAATGAAGTTGCAATAAGAAGTCCAACGGCAATCCAGAGAGACTTCAGGGCCTTGGGACGACTGGTTAAGGGATCGGGAGCACAATCAGTGTGCTCCTCTACCCTTCCAGTGCAGGGAATGATGAGGGAAGAAACAGGAAGAGCCAATACCTAGCTCCGTGACTGCGTCATCAGCAGAATTTGGGTTTTTTTTGATCATGCGTCGATCTGTATGACACCAGGCCTGCTGGTGACAGATGGGGTACCCCTGTCTCAAAGGGGGAAAAGGGTCTTTGTGTGAGAGTTAGCAGGGCTTATTGAAAGAGCTTTAAACTAGATTTGAAGGGGGAAAGGAATACAAAGAGGCTCACTAGACGTACGCCTGAGGGCAGCACACCAATGTTTCAAAGAGGCTCGCTAGACGTACGCCTGAGGGCAGCACACCAATGTTTGAGGGATGGTGTGCTAGCAAAGTCCTTCAATCTGCTCCATGATGTGCTGAGTACTCTGGAGCACATATGAAATATCCCTGCACTAATGCCTGCAACACAGCCATCTCAGTGGAGGCAGGGGATGGAGATTCACATGGCAGCAAAGACGCAAGGGTTGTTGATGTGTTGGAAAACATGGAAGCACCTGAGAACAGTACCACAGGAATTAGGGCTTCTTCCACAAAAATGATAGTGGGATCGATAGCCCAGCTGAGGTGTATCTACACCAATGCACACAGCATGGCCAACAAACAGCAGGAGTTGGAAGCCATTGTGCAGCTAGAAAACTATGATCTAGTTGCAATCACGGAAACATGGTGGGATGACTCACACAAGTGGAGTGCTGCAATGGATGGCTATAAACTCTTCAGAAGGGATAGGCAAAGAAGGAGGGGCAGTGGGGTATGTTAGGGAGTGTTTTGACTGTCAGAGCATGATGAAAGGGTCGAGTGTTTATGGGTAAGAATCAGGAAAGGCCAACAAGGCAGATATCATGGTGGGAGTCTGTTATAGACCAGCTAACCAGGATGAAGTGGCTGATGATGTATTCTGTAAGCAGCTGGGAGAAGTCGCACGGTAGCTAGCCCTTGTTCTCATGAGGGACTTCGATGTACCAGATGTCTGCTGGAAGAACAATATGGTGGAGAAGAAACCTTCTAGGAAGTTCCTGGAGTGTGTGGAAGACAACTTTCTGACACAGCTGGTGTGTGAGCCAACTAGGGAAGGCGCCCCACTCGACCTGTTGTGTGCAAACAGAGGAGGACTTGTAGGTAATGTGATTGTTGGGGGCTGTCTTGGGCACAGCGTTCATGAAATGTTAGTTTTCAATTCTCAGAGAAGTAAGGAGGAGGGTCAGCAGAACTGCTACTTCCAGAGGTCAGACTTCTGCCTGTTGACAAAGTCCCTTGGGAGGCGGTCCTGAAGGGCAAAGGAGTCCAGGAAGGCTGGGCATTCTTCAAGAAGGAAATCTTAAAGGCACAGGAGCAGGCTGTCCCTAGGTGCCAAAAGACAAGCCAGCAATGAAGACAACTGGCCTGTCTGAACAGAGAGTTTTGGCTGGAACTCAAGAAAAAAAGAGAGTTTACGACCTTTGGAAGAAGGGGCAGGTAACTCAGGACTACAGGGATACCATGAGGCTATGCAGGGAGAAAATTAGAAGGGCCAAGGCCCAGCTAGAACTTAATTTGGCTACTGCAGTAAAAGACAATGTTTCTATAAATACATTAGTAACAAAAGGAGAGCTAAGAAGAATCTCCTGAGCTGGAAGACAAGGACATGAAGCAGAATGAAGCACCCATAATCCAAGGGGAAATGGTTAGCGACCTCCTGCACCGCTTAGACACACACAAATATATGGAGCCAGATCTGATCCACCCAAGGGTACTGAGGGAGCTGGCAGAAGTTCTTACCAAGCCACTTTTAATCACTTAGCAGCAGCCCTGGCTAACTGGGGAGGTCCCAGTTGACTGAAGGTTAGCAAATGTGACACCTATCTACAAGAAGGGCTGGAGGAATGATCCAGGGAAATACTGGCCTGTCAGTCTGACCTTGGTGCTGGGGAAGGTTATGGAGCAGATCACCTTGAGGGCCATCACATGGCAAATACAGGACAACAGGTGATCAGGCCCAGTCAGCATGGCTTTATGAAAGGCAGGTCCTGCTTGACCGACTTGATCTCCTTCTATGACCAGGTGACCTGCCTAGTGGATGAGGGAAAGGCTGTGGATGGTGTTTACCTGGACTTTAATAAAGCATTTGACACTATTTCCCATGGCATTCTCCTGAATGGAGAAATGAAGAAACTGGCTGCTCATGGCTTGGACAGGTGTACTCTTTGCTGGGTAAAAAACTGTCTAGATGGCCAGGCCCGAAGAGTTGTGGTGAATAGAGTTAAATATACTTGGCAGACAGTCACAAGCGGTGTTCCCCAGGGCTCAGTATTGGGGGAAGTCCTGTTTAATGTCTTTATCAATGATCTGGATGAGGGGATTGAGTGCTCCCTCAGTAAATTTGCAGATGACACCAAGTTGGATGGGAGTGTTGATCTGCTGGAGTGCAGGAAGGCTCTGCAGAGGTATCTGGAGAGGCTGGATCAATGGGCTGAGGCCAACTGCATGAAATTCAGCAAGGCCAAGTGCAGGGTCCTGCACTTGGGTCACAACAACCCCATGCAACGCTACAGGTTTCGGGAGGAGTGGCTGGAGAGCTGCCTGGCGGAAAGGGACCTGGGGGTGCTGGTTGACAGCCGGCTGAACATGAGCCGGCAGTGTGCCCAGGTGGCCAAGAAGGCCAACAGCGTCCTGGCCTGTATCAGCAATAGTGTGGCCAGCAGGAGCAGGGCAGTGATTGTGCCCCTGTACTCGGCACTGGTGAGGCCGCACCTTGAATCCTGTGTTCAGTTTTGGGCCCCTCACCTAAATGATTCTATGATGCCTCCCTCTTACTGAGGGAGAAGTAAGATTCATGTAGTACAGCTTATCAGACCAGCTAAAGGAGCAAGACCTCATAATTCACTTGCTAAACTGGTATCTTGCTTTGAACAGCACCTCTTTTTTTTTTTCAGCCTGTATTTCAGGGAAAGATCTTTAGCAATTTTGGGAAGATGTAAAGCTTTCCCTGAACAGCAAATGGCATCTGGGGTTTGACAGGCAGATTCTGTTTTACATATATGCCTTTTTCCCAGAAAGCAACTACACATAGTCAGCAGAAGTTGGAAACTGCTGCCAGTCTTTCAGGCTGCCTCTCCACTGCATGTGGCAGTCTCTTAGCTTATTTACAGCTTCCTACAGTGTGTAGCACAGTGTAAAGCTTCACATTGGTCAGAGGTCACCTGTTGGAATCTCACTGGGGTTGGTGTGAGATCTTGTCCTAGAAAGAGAGCTGAATAACAAGGGGACAAAACTCTCTAATAATATTAAATCATGTTAGAAGAGAGATAAACCAACTGCACACAGGGACAGGAAGACTACATGACAGCAAAGGACTGGGAAGTACAACATTAGATGAAATTCCTTATATATAAATATAAAATGGTGCACATGGGAAGCCAATCCCAAATGTGTACACAGAGTGATAAGTTTGTACCCAATTGTTGGAAAAAGGTCTTGGGATTTTATTAGGTAGGTCTATGAAACACTCAATAACAGTGAAAGAAAAGAGCAAGTTGTTGCAATTATAAGGAAAAGAATAGACAGCAAAGCAATAATCATTAAGTCACCATATAAATCTTGGTATGAGCAAATCATGACTACTGACTCTGGCCCTTGTGATTTCCCAAACAAGTCCCTGTCCTAATATGGATAAACTGGAATTTGAAAGGTACAGAGAAGACTAGCAGGGATGGTTGGATGTTTGAGAAGGTTTTCATATGAAGATCAAGCAACTGAGCTATAGTTCTTCATCCTGCAAGAAAAGGTGACTGGAGTATGATAGAGGATTATTAAATCATAGCTGGTATGGAGATGTTGAACAAGGAATGATTTCATTCTAGTCTAATAAAGGGTCATCAAATAAAATTATGAGATGCCAAATATATAGGAGGAGTTTGTTGTTTGCACAATGTGGTAAAGTTTTGAAACTTTCTGCAGGATAAGTTTGCATGAGTTCAAAAAGGAATTTTATATTTCATGAGGGAAAAATCCACTGACAGTTGTTAGATACCACCTTCTCATCTTGGAACAAACTAAACTACAAAGTACTGGAGCAAGGGGGATTATTCTGGGAAAGCTTCACTGTAAATTTGCCCTAAAGATTTGTGTTTCTCTAGGCATGTCTCATTGGCTATTAGTGGAGTCAAGATTAGGGGCTAAGTACAACTTTGGTCTGACTCAGTACAGCTCTTCTTATGTTCTTGTAATTTCTAAAACACATACATTATCCCACAGTCTTCAAAATGTAACCAATAGAATAATTCTTCTGGCTTGCCACTCTACTAACTCACCCTATCATCCTGCCCTAAGCTGCCTGATGTGCACCATGTGAAATTCAAGCTTCTTTAGTGTTGCTTCAGAAGTCTCACAATTCTTTCTCTTCCCAAATTTTCCATCTGTTCATGGTTTACATTATGTCTGAAGACCAAACTTGCAGCCCCTTGCATCCAGCAATACAGTCTGGATCACCCAGCTGTGTGTTGTATTATATGCGCAGAATAATCTCCAAAGTTAGTCTCCTCCTCACTTGCACCTCAACTCATCCCACATGTCTGATAGGACAAACCTTGTCTTCAGTCCTCTCCTGTGCATTTGATATTCATAGGGTTTTTTTCACCACCTTGCTCAGGCTGTATATATATAGCAACTGGGTCCATTTGTTGTCATCATGGCTGACACTGATTTTTCTCTGTATTTTGAAGTCTAACGGAAAGAAAAAAAATGTTTTGTCTAGTAAATATACTATACGTGAGTTATGGATATCAGCTTGGATATCAGATGACCTTTAAAGGTCCCTTCCAACCCAAAGATTCTATGATTTTATGATATTCATGTAATAAATTAATATATTATTTCCCTTTGACCACTTCACCAGCTCAATACCTTCTAACCTTTCTTCCCAGACTAATTGTAATATTTCAAAAATAGAAAAATCATGAGGCAGTTACCATTTAAAATAAGTTATCCTATATGAGAATTCCATCTTCATCTCTCAGACTTATTCCTTAAAAATTTCCTTCTCTATTTGTCTAGGCTTGAGGCCATGAATAAACCATATTCAGTCTGGGTCATTATTTTTGTCTTCTGTATATAAAAATCTACAGCACTTTGTTTTCTGGAAGTCATGGGAGAAGAAATTTGACTTTATCTTTGGTTGAAATGAGATTTTTGCTTCCCAATGGGGTACAAAATATGACTTATAGACCCAGAAGGTACCAAGATAAGAAATTATTCACATTGGAAAATTATTTCTACATTGAGAAAGTTATTTTGCATTGAAAATATATGGAAAGAAATGTTACAGAAATATTTCTGGGCTTTTAAAATGGCTTCACAGAGAAGGACACTTGGGTGGTGTAAGCATGGGAATCTATGGTTGATAGGATAAAAAACATCAGCCTCCAACCATTTAACATACCAGATGACAGGCTAATATAGTGCAAAAAGGAAATGTATGGTTAACACTTGCTTAGGATGCCCACCTCCTTTATGTATAAGTAACAGCCACATCTCATGTGATGTGCATTGTGAAAAGTTTTACACCCACAGTACCGCTCACCCTCACGTATTTCCTTTGTGTATGACATGCACAGTCTCTTACATTTGATTTACTGCTTTCACACTGCGGGTAAGTTCAGTTGTAAATTCTCCAGAGTGGTTCTAGAATTAAGCAAGTGTGCTCAGCACATGAACAAGTTTTAACTGATGTGGAGCTGTTGCTGGATATATCAATCAGCACAAGCTGGAGAACAAACCATTTCAGATCAACTGCTTGTAAAGGATATTTCAGCACAAATAAGGGTCATAGTGCTGACTATAATATCAGAATAAATTTCTTTTCCTATAGATATTGTCACAAGGTCAATGAAGGCCGCGAAGCTGGTTAGCTGTCCCATTCGAAGTACAGATTGTAATATTTTATATCTACATTGGTACCCTTAACTCTAGGGTCTTAATCATATCTTTAATTCCTGCTCCTGTTATATTTGTCTCTCTTCATGTGTTAGCTGTCACGTTTTTAAACTAGATCGTAACAGAACAGTTCTTCAGTACCGTGTGTAACCAGTAGTCCTCTTGCTGAGGAAAAAGCCTGTGGAACTAATGTGTCAGTAGCCCAAATCTCTCTTTTGAAAAAAAGAGTTGGGTTACTAAACCCTGTAGAAACTTCTGTCTTTAATATACATGTAATGTCTCGGTGTTGTACGTATGGTATGCCAGAAAGAACCTCGGAATTGCTGATAATCTGAGCGCAATCAAAGAATAACTGATTTTAATGAAACAGAAGTTTTAAAGAAATAGAGAATATATGCAAAAGTAAGATTACCTAGAAAGACAGTGTATAGCATGTACCTTTTCTCTCAATCTTCATTACATTCTCAAGAAGATGCTGGGGAAAAAAAAAAATTGTGCCCATATTTAAAGGTGAACTACATACAGTAATGTATTGGTGATATTTAACATACAGTCCTACTCTGAGCATATGCAATGCTCAGTGATCAGGGGTGTTTGAAAATGAATTAGGACTGTGGAATTCCAGATTCTTTGCTGATTGCAAGGATACTGAGATGTAAGTGGAATGAAGGAAGAGAGATCTCTCACTATCTTAACAGAGATGGAGATAACCTCCATTTAAGTATTTCCTTCAGCAACCAGAGACATGTCTACTTTGCCTGGCTCCACCAAAATGCCAGTAAAGAAGCACTGATGTTAATTTACCATATTACAAGGAAATGTGAAGTTGAAGTGCACTCCAGGCAAGTCCTTGAAATGTTGTTCAACAAAGACCATTCAATGCTACTCCATCAGGTGAGCTCCATTTTGAATTCATTGACTACCTGAACCACTGAGTCATAGACATATTCAGAAGCCACCTTCCAACGCATCAATATCATTAAAGGTGTCCTGATTTCAAGTGTGATGTGATTTATCCAGAACACGACAGAAGTTTATCACCTATAGCTGGAGAGAAGAAATAGCGTTTAATTATAAAACTGAACTGTCACCTACGATAGGCTGATTTATGGAAGCTACTAAATCTACCAGTAGTCTTAATTTGGAATAATTAAATCAGACCAATGTAAATGATGTGATACTTGGACCTCTTTGATATTTACATAACTAATTAGAACTAAATTATATGTTTGGCTTTTGCATTGTTTTTGCAGACTGTTGTGGAGGGAGCTATGTGATTAATCATAGAATCATAGAATCTTTGGGTAGGAAGGGACCTTTAAAGGTCATCTAGTCCAACCCCCCTGCAATGAGCAGGGTCATCTTAAACTAGGTCAGGTTGCTCAGAGCCCCGTCCAACCTGACCTGGAATGTTGACAGGGATGGGGCATCTGCCACCTCTCTGGGCAACCTGGGCCAGGGTTTCACCACCCTCATTGTGAAAAATTTCTTCTTTAGATCTAGTCTAAATCTACCCTCTTTTAGTTTAAAATCATTACCCGTTGTCATATCACAACACATCCTGCTAAAATGTCTGTCTCCATCTTTCTTAGAAGCCCCCTTTAAGAACTGGAAGGCTGCAAGAAGGTGTCCCCGAGTCTTCTCTTCTCCAGGCTGAACAACCCCAACTCTCTCAGCCTGTCCTCACAGCAGAGGTGTTCCATCATCCAAATGATTCCAATCATTTTTGTGGCCTCCTCTGGCCCTGCTCCAACAGGTCCATATCTTTCCTGTGCTGAGGGCTCCAGAGCTGGACGCAGCACTGCAGGGGATCTCCCCAGAGCAGAGCAGAGGGGCAGAATCCCCTCCCTCGCTCTGTTGGCCACGCTGCTTTGGATGCAGCCCAGGATATGGTTGGCCTTCGGGGCTGCGAGCACACATTGCCAGCTCATGTCCAGCTTTTCATCCACCAGTACCCCAAGTTCTTCTCAGCAGGGCTACTCTCCA
This sequence comes from Phaethon lepturus, assembly GCF_000687285.1. Lineage (NCBI taxonomy): Eukaryota > Metazoa > Chordata > Aves > Phaethontiformes > Phaethontidae > Phaethon > Phaethon lepturus. Next base: position 8,315 of record NW_010540993.1, read on the forward strand.
TCCCTTCATCCCCCAGCCTGTACTGATGCCAGGGGTTGCCCTGACACAGAGGCAGGTCCCTGCCCTTGGCCTTGTTGAACCTCATGAGGGTCACACGGGCCCACTTCTCAAGCTTGTCCAGGTCCCTCTGGATGGCATCCCATCCCTCAGGTGTGTCAGGCACACCACTCAGCTTGATGTTGTGTCCAAACTTGCTGAGGATGCACTTGATCCCACTGTCTATGTCACTAATTAAAGGGTATTAAAGAGTCCTGGTCCCAGTATGAACCTCTGGGGGACACCACTCATCACCAATCTCAATCTGGACATTGAGTCGTTGACTACTACCCTCTGGATGTGACCATCCAACCAATTCCACATCCACCCAACAATCCACCCATCAAATCCATTAATCACCTTTATTATATATGTAGAACTTTTTTCCACTATGCATAGTGATCATATGTCAGCCCAATAAGCTGCTTAAAAACAGTTACATTTTATAAAAATGGTTTTCAAACAGTTGGGCCATTATAAAGAAAGTATTCTCCTTTTCCCTAACATAACATTCTCTGGCCCAAATTACATGAAGAAAAATGGTGTGTTATTAAATACTGCACTAGTGATGTGGTCTAGGTACAATATCTCCTAGTTCATCAAATTAAAAGTTACATTTTTATAAAGGTCATTTGTGATTGAAGAGTCATAAGTTGGTGACTGTGGAGATGGATAAACAGAGACACTGTGCATTAGAGAGATGGAGCAGTATGAGTCTATCTTTAAGTCAGGAAAAAAGAAATACTTAGAATATAACAAGAATCATGATTTGCGTGAGTTATTGTTCTTACAACTGTTTTAGATTAAATGGGATTTAGATGTAGCTGATGTTGTCAAAGCAGGAATTAATTATATATGGCTCAAGTAGCGAACTAAAGAATGATCTTTTTAAAGACCAGGCAGCAAATTTTTAAAGTTTTTTGCCCACAAGGGTGGGTTTTTGTTTGTTTTTTTTTTCATTTTTGTTGCTATTTCTCTTCAGATTTTATTCCAAAAAGTACTGTAGGATTAGTAGGAATTTTAATTGTTGTTAGATTTACTTTATGAGTCTTTTCACTACACAGTGAGGATTCCATAATTCATGAGTTTGTAACTTTCGGTAGTGGATGAAGTGCTATGTGCAGTGCTCATCAAACAGAAATTATTTATGAGTCAGGATTTGGGAATGACAAATCCTGTCATTCATTAACAACGACAAAGCAAGATAATAAGAAGTTAGACCAAAATAACATGGTGTCGTGATACATGTATCATATAAAGCCTATAACAAACTAAACTATGACGTACAGCACAATAACATGATAGAGCACACGATGCATAATGCAACACGAGACAGCACGTATATTCTACTGCAGAATTTAGTATTTTTCTTTCATCGCTTTTAACAGGATTTGGCATAGAAAATTCTACACTGCAGGAAAGAAAAAAAACATTTACATGCTAGATCGTCTTTTTCTTTAAGAGAGACCATTTGAATGTGCTTCATGCGTTGAAATGAAAGCCATTTGGGACTATAACACATAATGTGTACGAGAGAATATATATAAAAATATAAAAGGCACTGGAGTATTCCCTAGTGAATAGGAAATAAATTCCTAGGAATTTATGAGTTGCCAACACACAGCTACTGATCTGAGCCTTTCCAGCACTAGAATTTTCAGGAAATTTGTAAAAAAACCTGTCAGATCCCTGAGACACCATTAACCAGTCAGAAGAAAAAGGGCTGCACAATTGCAGCAAACTTACTGAAGAAACAAGTGGCTGATGGTTGTGGTGTCATGGTTATATCTGTGATCAAACTGGTAGTTTCAGGCAGTGAAGGCACTGTGATTTGCAGACTGCATAATCCCTGGGAACGAACTATTGTGGAACACGTTGCCACAAAAGTAATATTTATATGGACTCAAATGTGGCTGGCCAAATTTACTGAAGAAAAGAGGAGTGTGAGCTGTTCAAGCCATATGCCATGTTTTTGTGAGGAAATCCCCATGCCACAGTCGCATATGGAGAAGCTATTCTGGGGATGCATTGTGGAACGATTACTGTTTTCTTCCACACCTGCTGAGGCATCCATTTCTAAGGATAAGATATCAGGCTACACAGACCTTCTCCCTGACCTGGTAGAGCCATCTCCTATATTTCTAAGCCCAGAGTGAAAATGGAAATCAAAGGCTCACAATTAGAACAGAAAGAACTGCAAGATGTGGGGAAATTGAGTTATGCACCTATGCATCAACGGTTGTCATAGCCCTCTGAGCTGCTGCTTCAGTGCTGTTTCCAGTAGAGATCCTAATAAGACAGCATTTTGAATTACCATCTACATATTCTTAAAACAGTTTATGCTTCTCCACACATCACTGAAGACAAAATATCTGCAAAGAGGAATGATTTCCTTTCTGTTAATCACCTTGGTACGATGTAAAGAGGAGCAACAGCTTTAACAACTGAGCTTGCCTGGAGTATGTTGACAGATGTTTACTATATGCAGTAGCAGAAATACTAACTGCTGCAAAATATAAATACATACTAGGCCACTCCTAAAGACAGAGTGAGGATATTAGGTTTTCTTTACTGTATGCAAGACTCATCTTTGATATACCACTTGTTTTAATCTCTTACAGTTGATCAAGCTGATGGTTGGTGAAAAGATCCCTTTCCTATTAGTGAAGCTTTAGGGAGAAAACCACCAGCATCCCATAGACTTAACATTTTGACCTTTGGTGAAGATAATGTTTAATTAAATATTGGTTTGAAAAATAAAGCAGCCTGAAGAAAAAGGTATGCAGAAAGTCAGCATAGATAGTGAAGCATTCCATTATGGGGAAAATACTGGTTTGCTACTTTGGTCTAGAGTTGAGCAACCGCCTATCCTCCTGTTCCTTTTGATGCAGTTTGTGAGTGCAGGAAAGGGAACTGCCTGAGACAGATGTTTCCTTTTGAAGCTAATAGATGCATATGCAGGCTTAGATACTGTATATATTTTTTGTAGACTAATGAAAGGCTGATTCTGATGGTAGAGCTGTGAATAAACCATGCAAGCACTCCAAAAGCTGTGCAGAGGTCAAGCAGGTTGTGGGTCCTCAAGAAATCTCTCACCTTCCCGCACTCACTTACAGATGTTTTCTTTCATGCTGCTGAGCAGATTTTCTAATAACCTGTGCCTAAAATGCAATCCTGAAAAGGAAGTTTCAACAGCCACACTACGAACAGTAACTTCAAGTCCCAATTCAGTAAACATGTGCCTGTGTGGTTTGCTGAATCGGGCTCTCGGTTGTACTGAGGTAATGATCCCTGCAGGAAACCTGAAAGGGAACAGCAAAGGTGCTGATCCTTCTTCACTAGCAAAGTCTTTATAGAAAGATAGGGAATGTCTTCTGCCTAAGGAAGTCATAGATGAAATAGGTCTCTTGTAGGATGGCTGTGAATTGGTCTTAATAACGTGCAAAGGATAACTTTGTCATACCTTGTCTCATTGGAGGTAGCAGAGAGGAGACGGGAGGGAGTGAAAATAACGTGTCACTGGCAAGGGGGGTTACAGAAAGCACTGGAGAGCTGCCACCCCGGCCATCTCACAGGACAGGAATCCTCTCCACTGAGGCACGTTTGGGCTGCGTGCACCAATGCTTTGGTACCTGAAATAAACTGAAGTGACTCCACTGAATCTCTGTGTCTGTCAAAAGACTTTTAGCTGTGTGCACAGCTGTATGCACAGCTAAAAGGTGTAAAGAGGATCTCTGTTTTGCTGGAGTGTTATGCAAGGGGAAACCCCCCAGAGGTACAGAGTGGCCTAGTGAGCTCCTGAGCGCTCTGGATGCCCTGGAGCATCCTCCATCCTTGGGGTAGTTTGTGAGCACCACGTAATCTGCCCTGTGTAGCTCCGCTTCTTTCCCACAGCAGTCGGAGGCAAAGCCCCAGAGATGCCGATCGCAGGGTGCCGCGGGGCCTGCCTCCTGTGTGTTAGTTTACAGCGAGCACTTGCCAGACGTAGACAGGCATGTGGTGAGAGAGGCCAGATGAAAAAACAGCATCTAGGTCAGTTGAGTCTCCCAGCTGCCAGTAACTGCTGCAGTAATGCTAAAGTAATGTAATGTAAAGATTTGTTTATTTACTTTAAGAAATATTGTAAAACTTATGTTTAATAATATTTTTCCCAAGCCATTGAAATTATGTGTACACATTTAAAAAATGTAAATTATACACACACACACATATATATATATATATATAAACTGAATACATGGTCCCCAATAAGTTTTGAAATGCTGGGAATAACTGAATTCAGTCAATGATTTTTCTTTGTAAAGCTGAAAACTTTGTGGAGGGGAGCCTGCAGTGCTCCTTCAGCTCGGAGGTGAGCTATGCCATAACAGAAATCGGTTTCTGCATCTGTTGAGAACATGTAGCAGACAGACCAGATAAAATAAAACTATAATCCGCCACCCAAAGCTGTTTTGACATTCATGGAGCTGAGCAGATGCAAACCTGCTGACACCTGAGGCCTCAATCCTGCACTGGGAAATTTTATCAGATGCAGGAACATCTCCATAACCTGGCGTAGATCCTGGCTCACAGACCTGCTCTAAATGCAACTGCATCTACCACTGTGCTAAATACAGACGTGGGAATGCAGCGTGCTGACGACATCCTGTGTATCTCCCGTGGCCCCCGTGTGGGACCAGCAGTTTCACAGAATCACAGAATCATTAAGGTTGGAAAAGACCTTTAAGATCATCAAGTCCAACCATCAACCCAACACCACCATGCCCACTAAACCATGTCCCCAAGTGCCACATCCACACGTTTTTTGAACACTTCCAGTGATGGTGACTCCACCACCTCCCTGGGCAGCCTATTCCAATGCTTTTTCCATAATGACGTTTTCCCTAATACCTAGTCTAAAAGTAGTCAGTTTGGGACTGACTGGGCTGCTTTGTGAGCCTTACGGCCCACTCTGATGGACACCCATCTCTGATGAAACAGCAGGGGACGGCTATCAAAATACTTCCTAACGGGGAGAAGCTAAGCCCTGATGTGCGGCAGCGGAGGGCTGTGTCTGGAGGAGGGGTGAAGGGCTAGCGGCGCCAGCACACAAGTCAGAGTCGAAATTCAAGCAAAAATATCCCAGCCGAGGGCTTTTTATTTAGACGCTGAGCTCAGGGAGAGGTAAAAGCAGAGGCCACCTGCTTGCTGAGCTGGAGGGCGTCACCTCCCCACAGTGCCCGGGGACACGTCTCCCCCCGGTTCTCTGTCCCCTGCCGGGGGCGGGGGGGGGCATTTCTCTGCCCTTCCCCTTGGAGGGCAGGTTGCCCGACATGCCCCCCAGCCCCCTTCCCTCAAACATCTCCCCACACCTCTAGCT
>NW_010540994.1:0-40663 GCF_000687285.1 Phaethon lepturus
GGGGTGGGGGAGGGTTTGAAGCCCTTTAAACTCAGACTGACTTCAGGCAGTAAAATGCCTTAATCCCAATCCAGCGATTACAGAACACACCTCACGTGGTGATCTATACATAGGCCTCACAGGCATATAATCCCGGAAGGCAGAGCTGCTGAAGGTACCATGTACAAAGGAAGAGGAGAGCTTTCAGACCCCCCTCTCTTACCCCCCCGTGCTGTGACACAACTGGGTCTTTCTTAAATCCATTTGTAACCCTGAATTTCCTGTGTTTTTTGTAATTACAATCCCCCATGTTTTACTTCAAACTGCTTACCCATTCTTGCAATAGGAGGAATTTTTAAAAGTGTAGCCAAGTAATTTGGTTTTCAGAAGCGCCGTGGAGGAGACAGGGTAGATGCATATAATTTGTCTCCCACCAGCTTTATGAGTGCTTCTCTCTCAGGAAAGGTAACAATTCCATCCAGAAATAATTCCATTAGACATGAAATATCAGAGCTGTGGATCACTGGGCATTTCAGAGCATCACTTCACAGCAGGAGAGCATCTGAAAACTGCACCAGAGACAGGAGTTTAATTCTTATTGTAGCACTAGGGAGGAAAATGCAATCAAAAACAGCTATAGGAAGTTGCAGTACAGCAGAACTATCTATTTTACTAGTTGCCTTCCTGGGAAAAGGAAACCGGGAGATTATAGTTATTCTTCCAGCAGTACTGCTGATTTGGTCAGGGTAGCAACTACAACTCACAAGACTACAATTAAGGGCTGAGGAAACACGTTCAATAAATTCCTCTGAAAGACTATATTGTAGTGACCACGCACACATTGCTTTTAGGTATCCGTATAGCAGGATGATAACTGGTTCTGCCAAGGAAAAGCTTTCCTGATGCTCTGAGAGGGCAGTGAGACCAATCTGTATCAGAGGTTTATAAAGGCAGAATGGATTCTGAATTGTGGGGGCAGCCAGTAATTGCCAGTTTGAAGGTTTTAGCTCTGACTACATCAGAAAATCACCCATTCCTTGTTCCCACCTCTGCAGCTAGACATAACACCACTATTTCAGCATAGGTGATGATGGGAGCTTCCCTCCCACAAAGGTGGTCCTGTGAGGTCGTCACTAGGTAGCCAGGGCAGTTGCTTCACCTGTAACTTTTAGGACTTGCCCCGTCTTGCAACGGGATAAAGCTGTTTCCCAGTGCCTGCTGCTAACGCTCAGGATCATGATGCGCTTGCTTACTCTTCCCCACCGCTGAGGTGGACAGAAGAAGGAGAACAAACATGTTTATTCTGAACACTGTACATTGCAAGTGGCAATAATTGGGGCCCTGCTGGGTTGCCAGGCTAATTTATAGACAAGGGACCTGGCCTTCAGGAGCAATAAATTCAAAGAAATTGCATGGACCTTAAGCACTCAGTATCTCTGAAAGGCAGCATCTACTACCTATCTCCACATTACTGCTGCCTGTGTAAAACAGGTGTCAAAAGCTGTTGTGAAAAATAAAGAAGGCACTTGTAGCTGACAGCATGTCAGGGTTGTTATGCCAAAGTCTAGGCAGCTAAAAAAGGCAAGCTGCAGAGTATTGGCCTTATGTGGCTTAACTGGATTTGCCTTTACATCCTGAATGTATGGACTGTCTCCAAAAGAGGTAGCAAGTGCCTTTCCTTGAAGCAGTCTTCTTTTTCAACCGGTTGACGGAGAGCCGTTTTCCACCGAGATGCCCGGTCGCCTAATACCACGTCGAAGACGGAGAATGTCTATTACAGTGGCTCTTCACAGAAGCAAACACGGGACATGCTTAAGCAGGAGGACATGCTTAACTGCAAAACCTCTGCAAAAACTGGTGGCGGTTTTTCAGCTGCAGTTGTGACATGGTGTTTTGATAAACACTTTGCCGAGTCAGTTTTTCATGGCAGAGCTCAGTCTTTCTTTAGGAAACGTTTTACTTCGAGTTTTTTCAGCAGGCAGCTGAGGAGAATATGTGTCCTTTAACCCAGGTGTTTACCCGGTAAGGGGACAGAGAGCTGAGAGCCTACAAACTTTGGGGATCCTCCTTCCCAAGCACCCGAGTCCGTGGCTGCCTGACACCGTGGGCTCCCGGTCTGACCATCCTGGAGCCACCTCCAATGCTTGGCACTGAGGTGCTTGTCAGGGGACTGTCCTGTAAGCACGATCTTCTTTCAGTTTCTCAGGGACTCTCAGCATGGCCAGAATTATCAAAATCATCTGTGAAATGGACTGACTGCTCCTCCTCTGCCCATTCCCATCTCTCAGTCCTGGAATCCCAATGCATCTCTCAGCTTCCCAGGACCCGGGAGTGTAATACAGTGTGGACCAAAGACCTCAAATGAGAGATTTTTTTAAGGAAAGAACCCCACAAACCACTCTTAAATAATTAATACAATGTGTTGCTCCATTTATGCAATATATTGTCTGTAAGCACAAAAATAAGAGAGAAACGATGCTACATTTAACTGAGATGGAAAATTTTGGAACAGAATGAGAGCTGCTGGAAATGTCTGGGTCTGTAGAGAAAAGTCTGCCCAGCAAAGAGGTAGATGTCCAGTTTGGCCGAAGACTTTGGCTAAAATAATTCATGAGGTACTTCCTGCATCTGCCTTAAACCGTCAGGAGGCCTTCAGCATGTCCTTCATAATTTACCACCCTTTTTCTTCTTAAACTTTAGTCTCTGCAACAGCATTGGCATTGTGGTCTCAGGTGAAATCCAAGAGGGATGCCTTTCTGGTCTCTGAATGGCATTTCAAAGTGGTTGGTGGTCATCAGCAAGTGACATGAGTCACTCCAACCATTTATTTAAACATTCCTGTGCATTAATCCACACGAAGTTATAAACAGTGTGATCTATCATGTGTGTGTATAAGTGTAGGAAAACAAGGACAATCTTCAGAACTGTGCTGAGATGATGTATGTCCTTTCTATAAATGTGGTGAGTTTGTAAAGGCTGGGCAAAAATAAATGAGGGGGAAAATTCACTGGCTCCCACCTGCCTCCTAACAAATAAATCACAAAGGCTCTCCATGCCTCCCTTGAGATACTTACTTGCTCCACTCTCCCCCCAGCCACAATGGAGGGGTCTTTTCTTCCACTTGAACTGACCTTTGGCAAACATTTTCCTTTCAATTAAGGTCTGAAATGTCTTTGCAGACTCCTGTTGCTGGAGACAGTGCAGAGAAGGTTCTCTGAAGCCTCTCTCTCACACAGGAGTCGGGACAGAGAATAATTACCTGAAATCATAAGGTTAATTCCAGTCTAGACGACGGCAGAGAGAAGTCATCTAGAGGTCTCCATCGGAGAACAATATGTTTGTCTTTCCGGGCTCTCTGGTCTCCCATGCTGGCTGCTTACTATATACTATGAATATTTCTCTCATGGACTGTTGAGCAATTACCGTGCTGGAGCACTAGGCCTGCTGTCCTCATGTCATTATCAGTTTTACAGCCCAGTATGAGCCTCCCAGGAACGAGGCTTTGACTGTGGCTTGACCTGGCTCACTGGAGTCGATGGAAAGCCTCCTGCAGAAAGCAGGCTGGGTGTGGGCGTTTGGCACTGGGGAAGTTGTTGCCTGAGTGAACTAAAGAAAATTTATTAAAAACATACATCAAAAACTTGCTGCATGCAAACTTAAAGGTGAAGCCTAGAGTGACTTAATGTACAGTCTCAATAAAAAGAGCCAAGATAACTAGAAGATGTAAAAGAAAGACATCAGATTAATGGCTGCAGGAACTTCAGAGGGTTGCATTGAGCATGTTCCAGTCCAGCCTAAATTCTCCAGATTTTGCAAATTCTTGCCAAGGGGCCAATACTGCAGACAAGTCACTGACTGGAGACAGGCTATGTGATGTCCTGTGAAACACTTGGGTTTCACAGTACAGTTATCTGAGTTTCGTGGCACTGCCATGTTAAGTCAGCTGTATTAACAACGGTGTCACTGTTAGTGTGGTTGAAGGGTACGATATAAGCTTGGTTTGTGAAAAGAAGTAATATCCTTCAAGACAAGGCTTTGGCCACACAATTAAAAATCTCTCATATGCTCATGTGCAAAGGTAAGCGAAGTGGGACGAACAGTGGCCCAGCGCTAATGCATTTCTTGGTGGATGGCACATATGCTACGTGCCACCTCTTCTTTCCAAACTACCAGTCCATATCTTCCTTAGGTCCCAAGCAACTGGCTTTGGTGCCATCAGTTTTACACCTTTGCTGGAATCTTTTCTTTCTTTGGCTTTGGCAGTTCTGCCCTTCTCAAGACCTTTTTCTTTGTCTCTGGTCATTCCTTTAACACTTCTTGTCAACAGCTTCCTCTGTTCTTCTCCTTTCTTCCTTTGAAAAGAGAATCTCATAGCACATTGGTCACCTTCTCTGCATCCCGACTACGTACTCTTATGTGCTTATACGAGCAACTCATTAACCTGGAAGTCACGATAGTAAGCTAAACCTTCAATATCCTTTGCATCTTACTCCACTTCCCTTAGTCATCACCCATCGCCTTGACCTCAGTGGTCTCTCATTGACTACTCTCCCTCTCTTTCAGGTCGACTGTAACGTGAATTCCCACAGCCTGACTGACTTGCTGTGCCCAACGTGGTGTTCATAATAGTCCACTGTGATGGAAATCTATGAATCCTTCCTCCTCTTGGCCCTTCTAGTATCAAAACCACTTAAACCTAATGTATGTGCACTGATAAAGCAATTTCCTTCCCTGTTTTATCCCTTTCTGCTGCTGTCTTATAATTGCATTAAGCACAAATATTCTCTGTTCCCTTTCCAGGCTTCTATCTGTTTATTTACTTTAATGCCTTGTTGATTTGCATCCTTTGCTATGCCAGAAATTCTAGCCTCATTTGCCTGGATATCTAGTTTCCCACTGAGTGTACGCACGCTTTCTTCGTCATGGAAGGAAGGCCCTTCTGATACAAGTCTTTAAAACCTGCATCTGATCGTTTTGCTAGGCACTTTTATCGTGCTGCTTACACAATGGTGCCAATGAAGCATGATTGTGCAGGCAGCCAAGAAAATAAAAAGGTCTATTCTGTGTGGGGTTTTGCCCACACACGTACGTGTATGGGACTGAACTATTCATAGGTATTGCGTGATCTGTTTAAACAGGACCAAAGTATGTGAGGAGGAGGCAGTGTGAGTAAGTGCGCAAAGAGCTGGACTGTGCTTTAGGGTTTGATGCCAGCTCTGCCACCGCCTTGGCATGCTCTGAAAAGTCACCTGCTCGTGCCTCTGTTTCTCCATCTTTGAAACAGGAAGAATTTTGCTTACCCTTTTTACCAAACTGCTTTGAGACCAAGGGGTAAAATATGCTCTGTAATAACCACACAGTGTTGTTTTTCCTGTCCCATTCTTTCTCATTATGTGTCACACCAACTGGTTTCATCTGCTGCTAAATTAGACCATGGGCATCCGAAGGAATCCTACATTTTTCACAGTGTGATGGCAGAGGCGTTGCAGTGCTCCCTAACTTTCAGGTACTAATGCAGCACAAACAACAATTATATTAAAAGCACCTCTCCTGGAGCTATGGACAGTGCTCTAAAGGGGCACGCTGAGTGTCCACACTATATAATGGGGATCTAAAGCAATTTCTTGTGATATTTTATAGTCTGACGGTTGCCTAAAAGAGACCCCATATGGGATGTAAATTGCATGTGTTGCTGCCATATGCTTGGGGAAGCAAGATCCATTTGTTCTTTTAGAATAGAGAAGCCTGCTGAATTCAAACCAGAAGTCAGATCCACATCATGTTCATCCCAGCTTGTGTTAGGGCTGTAGCAGTTCTCTATTATTTTGGTTTGAGTGCTGCATAAAGCTCTATTTGGTGTAGTTGAGCTTCTATCACAGAGAATTTGTATATTATTTTTGATGGGATGTATCACATCTGGTTGAAAACTGCATTTTCGTTCCAAGGAAAAAAAAAAAAAAGAGCTCCCCCATATAACATATGAAGCCAAATTTAGGCATAAGACTGACTCCATGAATTTCTTGACTTCGTGAGTGTTCCAGTCACTTAGATTTGGCCTGGGATGCACATTAGTACACTGGGTTGCTATTTGAAAGCTAAGAAGTTTCTGTTTAATCTTTTCAAGATTTTTATCCTTCTCCAGTAACTCACAGGAAAGATAGATAGAGTGGGTATGGAGTGTTGTCTTAGTTTTCACTATTCTCTATTTCTCTGTTCTGACACCTTATAATTTTTAAGGATTCTTGTTCCTTATTTGAGACCTGTAGCAGTTTTATGACTATGCATAAATACAAGAAACAGCAGCCTGGGAGGCACTGAAACTGCCAGGCTGAACATCTCCATTAAAATGCACAAGATGCTGATCCTACCCGACCCCTGCTGTAATTCTAAAAACAAGGTAATTTTTGCTTAAGCAATTGTGTTCTGAAAGGAACATCACAATAGTTTAGGCCCTTAACAGTGTCTGTGGTTTCCTAATACAATCTTTCTCACGTTGGTGTTTTTTTCTTTGGCCCCGAGCCTTAAGAATTATGAAGCAGAAACAGCATGATCCTGAGAGGATATTTTCCCTCAGGAAAAAAAATGCCAGCCTGTCAGACTTAAAATTTTTGGAAGATCCGTGTACTGGATCAGAAGAAAATGTTTTTGCTTCCAAAATACCCATTATACGGGTGTCATCTGAGGGTAGGGGCTTTGCAACCACGCAGCAGCGGCATCACACAAGATGCGGCAGGGCAGATGCCTCTCACCTAACTTCAGATACCTACACTGCTGATACCTGGGCACGAGTTAGCCATGTCGGCTCCCCTGGCAGGCTGGGGATAGAAAGAGGCATTTCATCCTGATGTGGATATCCAAAGCAGTCCGGAGGTAACGTCTCAGATGCAGCCGTTGCTTTCTCCTAGCCGTAAATAGGGTATACGTGACCACCCTGCACATGGGCATCTCCAGCGAGAGGAGTCCCGCTCTCAGGGTTTCAATTTGGTTAATGGCTGAAGTTAATGGCTGCTTTGAAAACATGTGCCAATGACTTTCCTCGGGTCAAAAAGTAAGTCTGCAGCACAGCCCCAAGCAAAGGTTAAGACGAGTCGGTTCGTACGCTAGTCACATCCCTGTCTCTGACTCTCTCTACTACGTTCCCATCTCTTTCATGGCCTGTTGTTTGCTAACGTGACCAAATGAACACTTTTACTGTGAATGTTTGAAAGAGCCACTCGCTGTCTTTCATTTACATACTGATAAAAGTCATAAACCATGAAATAGGCTAGTCTTATATCATCCATGTTTCCACCTTCCTGCAGGGATTTGAATATGTCCCCTGTGAAGAAATTTTAGGCACTTTACCCACCTCTAGGCAAGGGCAAAACATTCCTTCTCGTTCTCTAACCTACATATGGACCGCCAACTGAGAGCATTACACTCACTGGAGCATTTGAGAGAGAAAAAAAAAAACAAAAAACAAGCCAAGACTGTGAAAAAAACTCCCTGGAAGAGAAAAAGAAATAACCCAGACCAATAAATTAGAAAAGAAAAAGCAACTGGAGTGGGTTAAAAGGGAGTTTTCCGGGGATGCTGCTGAATGGAGTTTTTGTGGGACTGGGATGCTGCAGCACAGAGCAGAGACCTCAGGCCACGTCGTGTGCCGCATCCCTTTGGTCCTGTCTCTGTGGCATGGTCAGCATTGCTGTCTGTCTCACGACTGCACCAAAAGCAGGGGCAGACAGAAACCAGACACCCCATCCTCAGGAGAGCTGCAGGGCTTCAACATTAGGTTTCATTCTGACTCATAAACAAAAGTGACTGTCACAGGTTTTTTTCATGGAGGGAAATGTTCAAACACGAAGGACAAACTGTTTCCTTTGGACTTACTCAATCAGACTTCATTTTGCATTTACCTAAAATAGCAGTGTAACATAACAGCTGTAGCAAAAAGGTACAAACAGAATATTTCAACATCTTCTGCAAATATTTTAATGAGAGCCATATGTACCAGTAAAAAATTTCAGTTTTGTCAAACCAGCATTTTCCACTGGGAAAAAAAAAATCCCTCTAAAAACCCTCTGCCTTGTCTTTCCAATGCATTCACCTACTAGTTAAAATTAGGTATTAACCAATCAAAAATATGTATCTGTCACGCTCCTCTTTCGATTTCCTTCCTGGAAGAAAGAAGGTCATCTCGTGATTTATGGAGGCCTGTTGAACACCAATAAACTTTTTTCCAATGGAGACCAGCTTAAAGATCTTTCATCTCCATGTCACTTCAGGATTTAGGCTTCAGGGACGAAAAGGAAAGTTGGTAGGAGAGTGAGCAGGGAAGGACTGTAAAACAGCCATGCTCAGTGGTCACAGAGGAGTAAAGGTTGACCTCACTATTTAAAATCAGGCCAAGCTGAACATCAAATATTTGTATGACATCTTCACTTGTCATTATCCCCTTATCAATATGTTGTGGGACATAGGGGCCAGGCATCCATTGCATTCACACCTGAAAGAAGCGGCACCGTAGGCAGCAAGCAAGTAAAATCCCAGACAGTTGAGAAAAGTAAATATTCCTTTGTCCCTCTATGGGTCATTTGTCCTCTCCTCAGTGGTCTCTTTAGTAATAGCTTAGTATAGTAGAATAATGTATGTAGCTGAACATTTATGAAACTCTAATAACTTACTTAGGCTAGAAAATGAGCTTGTGCACTGTGTGATAATCCAGCAATTACCAACCATCATGTTAGTTTCCTTTGGGAAGAAACAATGATTACAGGAAAGTCACACCACACTGCATTAACAAAGCATTCAAAATGCTTTTACGAAGTAGATAATATTTTTACAAATAGTTCTGTAAATATATCCCTGGGCAAAGACATTCAAATTGAGACTTAATTTAGGGAACACCTCCTTTGATTAAAAAAATATGTTCCTGAGAACAGCTGGAGCCATTTGCCAAGATAAATCAGATGCTACTCTCAACTTTTATGGGTTGCTAAAACCATGAAATATATGGTATGTCTAGGATTTGTTGGCTGCATTCTTGTGCTATGAACACAGATACTGTAGTTCACAAACAAAGAAAAACGATGGACCCAGCAGGCTACGGCAAAACCATATCTTCTTTTTTCATTCTTACTGATTAGAGCTGAGAGAAAACCACTCTGGTGAAACCTTTGGAGCCTTCTGATTTCTCCCATATTAGGCATGAGCTGAAAACAGCCTGGATCTCCTATTGCCTCTTTCACCCCTAGAAAGGAAAGGAAATATCACAGAGCTTTCTTAAAGGTAGACCAGAAGGTTCACTAGCTGTTACAAAGACCTGGAAAGAATAATGGATTTTTAGGAACGCTACCTCAAAGACATCATCTTAGGGACCACTAAGTCCCTCATGTCTCTCGCATCTCCAAGTTTATGATAAACGCATCTTCTTTTCTGGACACTGCCAACTCATCTAAAGGAAAAAAAAAAATCACTTATCTTAAAGATGACCAACAGGTTGCAAAAGCAACAAAAGAGGAAATGTGTTGCATTCTCTTTCCTCCCTCCTTCACTCCCACACAAGATAGAGCATCTCCACAAAAAAATTTCTCACAAACAGTTGCACCTGAAGACTCTTGGCCAGGGAGCCATGGGGACATGATCCATATAATCCAATGGTAAACTCATTTTGGGTGCTGGAGATAGAGGTGGTCAAGGATGAGGATGATATAAGCAACAAATGCAGGCATAAATTGATAAATACAGAAGGCCGGTCTCAAAATACATATGAGGCATCACAAATGTATAATGAGGAGGCACTGCAAAAGGATTACAAAACGCTTTGCTGTTCTGCAGTGTAAGTTCAGGGCTCACAGAAAGCTCCCTTCCAAGCATCACTAGAAAAGATGGGATGTAAATGATCTGCCCGGTTCACAACTCGTTTCACTTTCCTGAAGCTTGCGTTCCTGGGTGTGGTGGCTGCAAAGGTACGGGGCAGACTCTTGTACTTAAGGGACTTAACCGATTGCCAGTGAGACGCATGGTGTTTTCTTATGGAGATCTTGCATTTTCTCCTTCTGTTATTTTGCTTAGTCTCTCTTACTATTCATGTTACCGTTGTTCTGCTAATCTGTAAACTGCTTTGAAATTCTCCCAGTTGAATTATCAGCCAAAATTTGAAGTGGTGCTTTTGTTGGCAACTAGGAGAGAAAACACAACATTGCATTATACAAAAACGTTTAGCCTTCTATTCTCACTGCCTCTTTTTTTCCCCCCTTTTCTTCAGCCTGGATAGAAAGCAACGGCAAATATGTTGTTAACGCTCATGGGGACAATATTTCCATTGTGAAGTCTCTAGGAGCTATTCTATTCAATTTGTGATTGCAATTCTGAACTTTCAGACTAATTCTCTTAGCAATTCCTCTAACTTAGCCTCAGGAGGAAGGGAATTGTTCTGAAATTTTTTTCAAAAGCCATTTTAGCCAGTTGAACTATTACACAAGTTTAAAAAGAAAGCTATTTCTTCCTTTCCCCCCCTGCCTCCAGTTGTTTCAGCAGTGGCAACTATGCAGCCTTCTGCTATGTGGAAATGTGCAGTTTCCTACTGACTGATGTAGTGGAAAGTACCACAGGTGAGCTCCAACACACCTGGAGGGAGAACATGTCTTCCTCCACTTTTGTGCCAAACAGAAAACCCCCACATTAAACTAAGGACATTTTGGAACAAGTAGTATCGCTTAGACCAGTCAAGATTTACATTAGGGATGGTTTTAAAAGTAGTGTAGATTAAGTTAGAGAAAAATCACCCAGTTACAGAAACGAGCTATCCGTTTGGTAGCTTGGCTCGAAGTCATTAGCATAATTAAAGTTTCCAGAGAACTTTCTAATGCTAGTGGCACTGGGTAGGGTAAGTGTTGACCTGCCTGCTCTTGTGGAGGCCAAGAAACAGGGTGGACTACATAGAGGAAACAGTTTAAAGGAGATAAATCCACACATCTATATTAATACAATTTCTTCCTCTCACCCACTTGACCCCACTTTCACAAACCGACACACATGCATATTCTTCCACCCTTTCTACATATTGTACATTGAATTATGCCGATAGCTACGAAAAGCAAACAGTCCAAAAGGTCAGAGAAGTGGTGTATTTTTTCCACCTACTGGATCAAGGAAACTTAGGAAACACTACAACAATCCATACTAACAATGGCAAAGAGTACTAACAATAGACTGCGTTCCCCAAAGAAGGATCGGAGCAAGGGGTGTGTTTTGAACCGTGTGTAGGAGGGAAGAAGAGCATTTTGTAAGGCAGATCATTTCTGTGTTGTGATCATTACAGATAATGTATTTTTTTAAAACTCTCAGAAACCAGGAAAAGGGAGATCTCCATATCCTTCCCACAGTTCCTCCTTCTAGACTGGAAAGAAAGCAACATTTGACAGCTTTCTGAGGATGAGCTGTGTGCAGTTGTTCTCACACGGATACAGCGACGGCACCAAAAAGCCCAAAGCAGATGGCGGGCGTGTGGGTGGGGAGTGGATTGCTGAGATTCCAGGAGGAACAAAAGGAGAATCGCTGGTTATTGGGAGAACTGCAAATGCGCACGGGCACGGCTTCGCGCGTGTTCAGCCACCCTTTGCTGCACAAGCATATGGGAGATGAACACTCGGGAGGGGTATCAGCTAGTGGGAGGAAAGTGGTGGGACAATAATGCTCCGAGATGATTAATAGGAGCCTGGTGAGAGTTGCTGTTTATATCTAGTTATTCTTCTCCCCTGTGTTATGAATCATCTGACGCACCAGAAACAGAACAGATTGCAGCAGGGTACGAAGTGCTCATGACGGGGTGCTGCTAAGGTAGCGCAGGCCATGCTGGCGAGCCCTGAAGACCTGCTCCCCTCTTCTTTCACTTAGAAGAGCAGGCAAAGCATGTCACTGCTCCTCTCTGGCCAGCTCACGCAGGCTTTTGGAATTTGGGGTGCAGGGGCAAGAGGCTGGTGCACATCCAGGTCTTGACTCAGCCCCAGGTCTGGAAGCGAGAAGGCGGCACACACAGATCCAGAAGCTAGAAAATACCCCTAGGTCCCACAGTAAAGACACAGATCTGAAACTGAAATGAGTACATGGATAGATGAACCAGCAATTCAGACAGTTTTTTGAAAGACTTCCCCAGCATTCCCAGTAGCCTACTTCCTCATCAGAAACCTCTAGCGCAAAGTAGCTTGGGATGCTCTACAGCGCCTGCTGGAGAAAGATGCACTTGGGGCAAAAGAGCGGCCTTCATCCAGCCTAGCAAGAGGGAGAGGAAATCATGTTACTGTCTGTTTTTACAATCCCGTTGTCAGGATGTTTGTGCATGAGCATAAAAACATAGACATCACAAAGAGATGAGGAGTTGTGTTAAAGGTAATGTTCTGGTGGAACAACTAGAAGCAGAAAGAATTGAGAACTTAATCCTATTTTATATCCTCTTTTTTCTGTCTTCAATGTCTAAAATGTCCTATGTGGAGTCCTAGGCAGCGTCAATGTCATCCTCTGTCACCAGAGACAGCGGGAGGTACTTACATAAGAAGACCCAAAGACTGGGATCATACCTCTGCATACAATATTCATTATTGTGTGCACACACCCATGCTCAGAGATCTGCCCCTGAAAATAACACCCAAAATTAAGTCATTGTGAAGAAGATTAATCTGAGCACATGCCAGCTTGCAGTAATGTGAGGCCACTCATGGCAAGGCACTGGCTTTTCGGGGCGGTGGGCTCAGGGTGGACTAGCCTTACACTGGAGCCCAGAGTCACGTTCTGTAACGTGAAATGTCTTTTTTTGACTTGTGGCACTTTTTCTAGAGTAACTCCCAGTTAATACTGTAAATTCCTATCATCAGGAACATGTCTGTTAACAGGTATTTGAGGCAGGCATGTCTGAGTCCCCACAGGCACATTGTTTCTGATGCTGTTATTTCAGAAGATCCAGGGATATAGACAATATACGGGATATTATTCCAGGAATGTCAACAGCACCAGGGCCAAGAGGTCTCCTGAAACCACTTAGAAGAAAATGAAGGCAATAACTCATTTTCTCTTAGTGCTTGTACCTAGTTTATGTAACTTGTCCTGGTCACTATTATTTTTGTCTTCCTATCCTATCCCCGAAGCAAATGGTTCAGCTTGTGTTAATTTGATTCATAAGATTTCTGGGATAAAGAACGTATCTCGCTGTGCTTGCAGCGTGTGCATCTGGTGTTTCCTAACTTTCAAGTGCTTGACTATTCAACCTAAATATATATAGCTTTTTCATAGTGATATTTGTAATATATTTGTATTGCTGTATTTATATAAATAATACATCACTAAACATTGGAAGAAAGTAATTTGAAATATAAAATTGAGAGGTGGATATGAAAAAATTATAATGCTGTAAAATCTAGAAAATTGCAATATATTCACAAGATGACTGAATTACATATTGCAGGGGTAACTACCTACTGCACTTTTAATTTTCAAGTCTCTGACTTTGCAACTTGAATCTTGTTTCTTATCATAAAGTATTTGCTTTTTTTTTCTAACTTAATTCCCCATTTTTTTTTCCATATAGTGGAAAATGATAAAGAATAAATTATATGTAACTATAGCAACCTGCTGCCTTTGTGAGAAGGACTTGAACACCAGGCATAGACGTAGAGGATGACACTCGGCTCCAGACCCAGACACCTTCAGTTTAGGTGTTGCTAGAAGAGCTGTCTACACGTCAGCCACTTACCTATCCTGCCGCTGTAGTCAATGGGGTCTACAGGGCTTCCCTAAAAGGGGCACGTCTGGTGCATTCACAGCTCTCCAGGTTCTGCGAACAGCACTAGCTGGCTCTGCAAGGGGCAGTAAAAGGAGCTGAGGCACCTACTCCACCCGCAGATACCTGTACTGCAGACAGCTGTATTTAAGTGTCTGAACGCGGAGATGAATCACAGAATCACAGAATCACTATTTTGGAAAGGACCTTCAAGATCATCAAGTCCAACCATTAACCCAGTGCCACCATGTCCCCTAAACCATGTCCTGAAGCGCCACATCCACACGTTTTTTGAACACTTCCAGAGATGGTGACTCCCCCACCTCCCTGGGCAGCCTGTTCCAATACCTGACCACTCTCTCAGTGAAGAAATTTTTCCTAATATCCCATCTAAACCTCCCCTGGCGCAACTTGAGGCCATTTCCTCTTGTCCTATCGCTGCTTACTTGGGAGAAGAGACCAACACCCTCGTCGCCACAACCCCCTTTCAGGTAGCTGTAGAGAGCGATAAGGTCTCCCCTCAGCCTCCTCTTCTCCAGACTAAACAACCCCAGTTCCCTCAGCCGCTCCTCATAAGACTTGTGCTCCAGACCCCTCACCAGCTTCGTTGCCCTTCTCTGGACACGCTCCAGCACCTCAGCATCCTTCTTGTAGTGAGGGGCCCAAAACTGAACACAGGATTCGAGGTGCGGCCTCACCAGTGCTTTTCCTTCAACCCCACAGAAATTTGCAGGAGAGAGGACATCTGAAATAGCACCAGGCGGTTATGTCTGGACAACTGAACTGAGCCCCGAGTGTCCCCTCCAGCCTGGGGAACGGACATATTCAGGGTTGCCGTGCTCAGCCTGCTCCTGACTTTGCTTTCTGGAGAGAAGGGCTCTCTGCGGCTCGTGGCGGGGTGAGGAGCTGAAGGGAGGAGCGGTGTTCGACGCTGGTGTTCAACACGGTGCCCCAGAAGAGAAGGTGCTCTGCTGCTGTGTACCGGGCTCAGAAAACGTAGGGCTGAACAGGGAGAGGGAAGGCCCCTGTCCTGTTTCTCTTCTCATCACGGATTGCTTCAGCAGAGCTTCTGGGGCATCCCGAGAGGAGTCAGGTGAGCGGTTTTGCTAGAGCCACAGCCCAACCTCAGAGAGTTGATGCTGGCAAGGAAGCAAGTTTTTCCCAAAGATGAAAAGTAAGGGTGATTTCTTGGGGACAATAAACTTTTTCACAATTAATCAGCCAAAACTTAACAAGAATTCCACTTTTCCAGCCAAAAGGCTTTGCTGCTGCTGCAAATCCAGCCCCCTCCGCCCCCAAGACTGAATATATCAAAGTTTCTCATGAAATGTCACGACGGTCTTTTGTAATGGAAAGCATTAAGCAATGTAAAATGACGGGGCCCTTATCTGCTCCTCTTGGAGTAATCAGTAAGTGGTATAGGCTTTTAAGAAAGGATAACGAGGACAGAGTTGCTTATCAGAGACACGATGCTATTTAAATGGGTGCCTGACAAACAAATCATCCTGGAACTTGCGAGTGCCGCTGTGCCAAGCCCCCTGCGTTGGCTTGTGTGATGCTCACCGAGTCTGGAATGCAAAATCAGCTGCTCTGACGGAAACCACAACTCTGTGAGTTATTTTCAGAAGACATTAATGAGATTTTGCTTTGGGATTATCAGTGCAGAATGGAAAGCCCAAGGAGGATAGAAGGGACAATTGCTCCCTGTGAAAAATACAAACACGGCTACATAAAACAGAAGTTTAGGTTTACCAAGAACTAAAAAATCAGTTAAAAAATATCTTAAATGGGGCATCACCTGACTTGATATAAATCTGGTCCCATGCGGAGTTAGAAGTGTACCCTTTTTTTGTATGGACAGCCCTTCTCAGTCATGCTACAGGCAATCTGTCTATAACACTGCACAGTTTGATGTTCTGTCACGTATCTTCCCGCCTGATGAGGACCTTGTGCCGTGTTCCCAAAATATGCACAGCTGGCAGGTGGTCATTTCCATGACTGTGTCATCCAGAAACATATCCTGATAGACAGTCATGCTTGTGTCCTGTTTTACTGTAGATGACACGCTCACCTAGTTATGTTCAGTCTGGAGATGTGATTTCGGCGAGATGTCATGCCCTCCCCATTACGGCATACTCGGCCACACATCACCACAGCGGCTGAAAGCCTCTGCAACTTGTTCAGAACAGGGGTGTTAGCAGCCGGGTTTCGGTTTCTCCTGGGGTGCTAGGACTTTATCCTAGCTTCCTGCAAGCGGAGGTTTTGTGTTTTCCTACGCTGCTTCCAAACCGCTGCATTTGAGAGCTGCTGCCGATGGGGTTTTGTACCCTTGCCGCTGGGCGTTTGCGTCGGCAGGCTGTGCGGGAGCCGGGACGGACTCGTGGTTCTGCCGCGGCGGTGGCAGAGCAGCCCCAGCCAGAGGGCACGTCCTCCAAGCTCCTTCAAGTACGCCAGGTACAACAAATAGCTTCATTTTTCTTCACGTGTAGCCTCTACACACTCTGGGCTGGAAAACATTTCAGAGGTGCCTGGGAGGTGGGCTGAACAGTCCGCCCCGGCTGGAATGACCCGTGACTCTGTCTCTGCATGATGCTGATTGACCTCTGCTGGGGCTGAGGTCAAACAGGGAATGAGCCCACTCAGGCACCGGGATGATGTTTGATACCTGTGCTTGGATTTAACGCCCCTGTGACTTCTTTCTTCAGGCTCAGCCAATGTCCAACTGTCCTAGTTCAGATTTTTATATAGTCTCATCTGAGATCACATCAGCTTTCCTGATGGACGTTTTTCTGGTTTATATCCTGAAGCAATAGCCACTACAATTTCTGCCCGTGTTGTAATTAATTCATGTCTGACTCCTCAGGAAGTCTCCGGGGAAGTCCCTGATGCTGCCTCTATCTCTATTTCTCAGCTGCCAAGTTTCAAACTTTGGAAGATGAGGCCGCATTATAATGGAGCAACTTGTTGTGCTGTCTGTTAGCGAAAGGCCACTGTGACCCCTGAAGAAAATTGCTGGAGTGCTATAAAGAAATTCAATAATCTTAGTCATAAAATATGAGTGGGTTAAAAATCCACAGTTCTTTGTTTAAATATTGTTTTGGGCAGAGCACAGAGCTGCCCATAGTGTGTTATTGAAATACAGTTAGGCAGAATATTATATACTAATGGAAAACCATAACAGCAATAGCAGAAGAGCTGTGGTATGGAACCAAATCAAACCATTTATTTTGTAACAGCTCAAATGCACCCTGATTACTAAATTACTGCTGTAGCTGCTGCATGGACATGCTGGGAATATACAAAGAGTCACTCTGACTGTTACTTAACCCCTTTCCTCTGTGGAATGACAATTTCCCATTTTTCAGTTTCTGGTACTCCTTCCTCTCTGTTCAGATGTGCATATTTATTCAGACACATTTAATTACTTGTGTTACTGCAGCACAATTCATACCCCAAGGCTCAACACAGTAACTGTTACACCAAGAAAAAACTATGTCATTGCAGACACCCTCTTCTGAACAGGTTATCTCTTCCTTTTCCAGTGGAAAACCCTTTTACTTGCTTTTATCCTCCCAGCAAGATGCGAGCTTTGCTTTTTCAAAGTGTTGTTTCTTTTCTGTAGCTACTGGGTACAGCATACAGCTATTTCTGTATCTTGCTTGGTTCCCGTCCATTGCACGTCCATTGCATGCATCACTCCTTACAAGTGCAGAGCCATGCTGTCTGCCATCAGTTCTCCACGGTTTTACTCCAAAAACTCCAAAAATATTTTACTCCAAATATTCATCCGACGTCAGGATGTCACGCCTCCCATCCCCGGGTCACAAATGCAGATATGCAGTATTATACAGCAGGGACTGTACAATACAGCAGGCTTTGGGCTCCCGTTCACAGCTGCCTCAGTGAGTTTCTAAACACCATCTTTCCTTCGATGCAGGGCTGTCCCTTTCTGCAGCGGACTCCTCTTTCACTGCTGCTCCCTTAGCAGGAGCCTTGCGTGCTGACCTCCGTTCCTCACCCCTAGTACCCTTCCCCAGGTGCATTTGTCCTCAGCATAACCTCTTAAGTTTTATGAAACGCATGACTATGCCTACACACAGACTCACAAACCCATGTTCGACTCCATCATCAGTGTGGTCAGCGCTGTCCTCGCTGTTCAGTCCAATCTGCTCCAGCACAAGTTTGCACATGCGCAGCCATACCCTGTTGTGATTACATGAGAAGTTACCTCCCACTCAGTCAAGTACCTATTGAGTCTTAATCTCCTTTAGCACAGGAGAGAGCTCAGGTCTCTCCCCAGAGGCTCCATTTCAACGTCCCTTTGTATCCAGGAGAGCCTCAGTGGATCCACCAGCCTTGCCTACAAAAAGCCACATGTGGAGTATTTCCAGCCAGTACTACCCATCTGCTACAGGCTTTTCCTCTCCCCAGCCTCGCCATTCTCAGCCTGCTCAGAGCCACTCCTCAGTGGGGAGAAGAAACCCCTTTCCAGGTATTTTGGCTTTTCTGGGACAAAAAATATTGTACAGCTCCCACTTTTTTTTCCCCAGAAAAATAACTGACTTTTGCCTTTGTGTGTGAATCAAGACAAGGTCAGAGCGATGACTATTTATCTCGATCTGCCTCTCTGGCCTCCTCTTCAGGGACTAGGCCAGAAGAACCAGTTGATGGCTCTGGATTGCTCCATAACTTCCTATATTTGTGTTTTCTTCTTACTGCTCTTCTGGAAAAAGATGCTGCCTGAGGCAATGAAGGCTTTATAGCATCCTGAATCACGTCTCACATGAGGCAGGGTGATCTCGAGGGCATCAGTTAGGGTAGGAGACGGTCTGAAAAGTCTCCTGGTCCTCTCTCCACTCGAGTATAAACATACTGGTCTCCTTTTCCCTGGTTTCATTTGCAGCAGCTGTGCTATTTGTGTAGCAGAGGATGGTCACTGAGTCTTTTAAATTTTATCTGGTACTCCCTGAACAGAGTTATTTACTGGCAGTGCACAGATTTGAGAACCTGAGAAATTACAGGCATTTCTTGAGTTAGTCTCTGTAGACTTACCAAAAGTGTCTGTAGAAAAGAAATTTCCAGTAGAGAAACTTATTATAACCTTTTGTTGTTTGAACATTGATTCTATATGGTCATAAAGATGAGCAGCTGAGCATGCAACTCTCATCCATTTCCTTAAATCCTCACTATAGCTTTTGGAGTACGATTTTTATTTTTTTTAGCTGGCTACAAATATTAGGACCCTGTTCTCCCTGACTGCTGTAGACACGGGGAAGGAGGTCCTTCTGAATTCTCCACAGAGCAAGAGTTGCTCTTCTCTAGAGATGAAAACAACCCAGCATACATCAGACAGAAGAGGCACAATAATGACGGTAACCTACACACTGAGCAAATGCAGTTCCCTTAGTGGTGCTCCCCACGCTCCCCACCGCACAGGCACTGCTTTTTCTCAGTGTTCCTGAGGGGGCAGGTCAGCACAAAATGGGTCAAGTGCAGCTCTCTGCCTGTTTCCACCAGTAAACACGCGCGTGCGTACACACACAGGATCCGTGTCGTGAGTCAGTGAAGACAGCCGGAGACCAAGCGACACCCATTCAGCCGAACCATGGCTGACTCTTGTCTGACAACACAGAAACTCTCTGAGCCATGCACAGAGAGTTCAGCCAAATCCTCAATGATTTTCAGACATAAATCATTAAAAAATAAGAATTTATTTTTCTTAGTCTAAAACATGAAAAGATATCAACAAGTTAGCATGAGATCAGAAGAGAGAAATGAAATGAGTTTTGAAAATAAGATCTGGGACAAGCTAACCTTATGACCAAACAGTTTCCAGATGGGCAGAACCTCCAGGCAGGTTTAATGTAGCAACTGGTGGGAAAACCACACCATGCAATGCTAAGAAAGGAAGAGAGGTGACAGGGAAGAAAGAAGGTGCACTAGTGGATATAGAAGACGGTGCAAATATTGCTTGGTTTCTAGGCATCCAGAGACTCTCGTATTTCTGTAGCAGCCAGCTTGAAAGCATATATGTCTTTTGCCATTAAAACAGTCTTAGCAGGCTGGAAGAAATAGGTATGTTTTCTGTACAGACTAAGAAACAAGACCTAAATATAGCCTGTAGAGTTAAATAATTCTGAATATTCAATAATTAAATTCACTTAGTACTTGCACAATACATTAATTTCCAGAGTAGTGCATGAACAGTAATTAATAGTCACCATAACAGCGAAAAGACTGTATAAATATTATCCCTGGTTTATAAATATGAGAAAAAGGGGAGGGACAATAAGTCCAAGGCTACTGAGGAGTTATCAGGAGAGGCAAGATGAGAAAGTGGGTATCTGTGGACCTCATCCTCCACTGGTCAGCAAAATGGGTTGTTCTTCACACCACTGAAAGGTGAGCTCAGGCTATCACCAGTGGAGAACAGGGGAGCATTACACATACTGCTGGCTGCTTTAAATGGCTGCAGGAGTGGTAGGCAATGACACATCGGGTTCTTTGTCTCCCGGTCCCAGGTTCGTATAATAATGTCCCCATACATCACCCCTCTGCGAAGGAAGTATGCTTCAGTTACCAGAAACTCAGGGCAGAACTGGAATCGATTAAGTCTGCATTAAAACTGGAAAAAAATCTACGTTAAACATTAATACTGGGAAATAAATTAACTATTGCACAACAGCAGAACGGTACGAAAGGACTTTATACACATGGGCAAGTTCGTGCACATAAAGTAAAATCCATGCCCACTGAAGTCAGTAGGATCAAGATTTTACCTGCTTTACGTTAATGAATTTAGTAATTTGCCCACAGGTTCTTGTTCTGAAGACTGTAGAGGACACCATATGGTTCACCACTCATTATTAAACAGCAGGGACAAGGAAAAGGATGGAGGACTTCCATTTCCTAGGATAAGTTAGCAATAATAAAATATTTCCACCACCCTGCAAAGAGGTGACATGAATGCTTCACTAGCCATCCCTGCAAATCCACACTTTTCTCCTTCAATACCGTTGTCAGAACTGTTATGGCAATATTTATACTCTGCCAGAATTGCTTCTCTATAAGAAAAACTGGTTATACAAGCAGGCAGCACAGCAGCTAGATGTAACTGTGAGTGCCTCTTCTTCATGTGCACTCCCAATGTTTTGTTTTCAGAGGCTGGCTGCGGGGCATCTCCGGCAGATTTCTGGTCTCGTGAACATACTGGTTCCACCGCAGCTGAGAGCTGTGCAGGCAGAGCCCGGCCGTAACTGGGCTTTCTGATTTTACAGTCGCACTACGTTACCCTTAGTCGATGCAGGGCACTGAAATTATCTCAGCAGTAAAACTGCACCCAAGGATGCTGCCTGTATGACCCTGTTTAAATTGGAGCACTGCAGAAAAGACAAACTATTGTGATTGCTTTTATTCCAGCCTCTACAAGAGATATTTTCCAGCCTGGTGTGTTGTTAGGAGGGAGAAGAAGAATAATCCCCGACTGTCTTAGCTGTGTCAGCAGAAGCCTCTGGTGCAGATCCAGCTATACTGGCAAGGGTTCCTGTTTGCTGGGATAGTTTGGCTTGCTCATAAAACACAGCTTTGCTTTCTTTAGGAGTGCAAAGAGCAGAAATGGTGATACAGCTACAGACCCAAGGGCAAACCGTTTTGTACATGTGGTGTACCGATATTAGTATATAAGTAGAGTCCTTCTAGGACCAGAACAGCTCACAACTGCCACACGTGAGCTTTGAGAGACTTGAGCTACTGCTTTAATATGTGACCAGCCCCAGCTGTCAGTCACTCCCAGTTGCAAAGGTTATCACCTTCCAATGTGAGAAGGAAAGGTCAACTTTTCCTTGGTTGCTCCAAATTATGGTCCACAGCATTAGTTGAAGGCCTTAATGTTTGGGACTGTGAATGGGAGCAGATGCAGTTGGGTGCATGTCCCCTTCTGCTGACTCTTACAAGGTCATAACTTTGAACAGAGGGACAGAGCGAGCAGCTGGAGGCAATAGCATCTTAAACTGCTACAGCAAGGGTTGGCATCTGGCAAAGCCCTTTGTAATGAAATGGTGTAAACTGAATTGAGAAATATACATGTTAATAAGATATCAGCTGCTAAAGCCCCAAGAAATAGGGGGAACACATGGGAAATTTCCTTTGTTTGCCAGCATTGCCCCAGGATTGCTGTGTCGGAAACCAGGATCCAACCCTGGTGCTTCCCCTTTTGATTCAGTCTCTAGCAAGAGAGGGGTGATGTTTTTCAAGCTTTCATGTGTTTGCTGGTAAGGAAATCTGCAGACTGGGACCTTTCTGGTGCCTGCATGTCTGGGCAGGGTACAGTATACCCATGGGACCAGTTCTGGTAGACACCTAAACACACAAAGAACCTCCCTGCTTACCCTTACCCCTCTCTGGCTGGAAGGTGAGGGTGACTGAGCCAGAAGCAGAAGAGGCAAGAGGAAAATGGCTCCAGTTAGCCTTCAAGAAGGGGTGGTTGGTGTCTTGTCCCAAAACACCCTGGATCCTACTCAGTGACTACTTGTGTTATTACTGACATACTGCAAGAGGCAGAGCCTCCTGCCACTTCCCAGGTGAGACTCACACTCCCTCTTGCTAGCTTTCCTGAGGTTTGGGAGCTAAGCCCCATTAATGACTGCAGAGAGGTTCCCTGTCAACAGGAGAGGTAGAGGGTTCCTCATCTCCTGCTCTGGCTCCCCTCCATGCTGAGGTTGGCATGCTCTCAGATCAGACAAAACCAGATTTTCTTAGCCAAGGCTGCTTGCACTCAAAGCACATTTTCCACTCCCTACTCTTATTACACGGTGAAGTGGCAGGGAGAGGCAGATGAAGAAAAAGACACGCTACTGCCACTGCCTTTTCTTTAAAAAGCTGCTGATCCTCCTCAGAAAAGGAGTACCTCTGGTGGTATGAGTCATCCAGCATTTCCTACTCATTTTTTAAACTATCAATGGAGAGAGAGAGAGAGGCTCATTCAAAGATGCTGAATTCGCATCTGGAAGTTTCTAGGGACACCTCAGGTACAGAGTATTTTGCTTTAGGAGTGCTGGAATAAATGTTTCTACACCATGGGCTAGAGGCCTAAAAAATATAGGCTTAAGCCGACCTAAATTAGATATCTTTGGGTGCTTATTTGTGCTTGGACAACACTAACTGAGGAGACACACTGTAGGGGTACATTTATGCTGCTCTAGCCACCGACTGGACCTCAGCTCATGGGACAATTCCAGAGCCAGACTCAAATAAACCCCCTGAAATTCCTGTAGTAAGGATGATGGATCCTTGGTGTCAGAAGACCACCCCTCGGTCTCCGAGGTCTGCCTCTGCCGCTCCTCCTCGCTGGCTGCTGAGAACACAGCCTAAGTCAGCAGTGCTGGAGCTGCGGTGGCATTTACCAGGCAGCACGCTCCCTTCCCTTGTGGCTCACCCTGCTCCTTCTCTCCCTCCTCTTTGGCCACTGTTTTCCTGCTCGCTCTTCTCTCTTGCTCTCACACAGCAAGCTGCTTGTCTTCCAAGGATAGCTTCGCCCTTCAGGTCAGAGTTGCTGCTAGTAACTGCTTTATCTCTTATTAGTGTTTGAGGAGTTCCCTCCCTGCCTCCTAGGTCTGTCTGCAATGGCTGTAATGACATATCTATAAAATATCTGCACCTCCAGTCTAATGACACAAACTAGATTTCAAGGCTATTGAACTAACGGGGTATCTCAGCAACAGATATTTATTTTAATAACAGCATTCCCAGCCATGTTAAACAAGCACCTACTACAATAGCCAGAATGCCCTAGTACGTTTTATTTTGTCCCACAACCCATTTTCTATTGGCTCATCGTCACTTAAAAGAGTTACTGAAGTCAATGCCATTGTCCCAGAGAAGTTGCCTTCAGTGTCCTCCCAACTTTTTAGAACAATTACAGAAAAGCAGCAGACCACTGCGCTCCTGCTAGCCACCCACACAGACTTGCTGTGGGGGCTTTCCTCTCACCACCTGCTAGAAATTTCTGGTTGTTGCTTATGGTGATCTGCTCAGAGGAGTGATGTTGAGCTGCTTTCTTGCATTGTCTGTTTACTGCATATCCAAAGACTGCAACACACCAGCTACTTCAGAGTCAGTCCTCGACTGACATCCTCTCCCTGAAGCTGCCAGGAAGCAAGAAGTGACATCTCAGCTAACTTCCCTGCTACCTCTCGTTCACGCTGCTCACCCAGCTCACCCTGAGGTTCACCATCCATTTCCTCCGGCCCTTATTAAAATTCTGGGAACGATTTTTCTTTAAAAGAAATTTTCCTCTTGAAAATTAGATATAGTAGAAACATTCACACATCAGGAATAATTGCTAACATAACCACCTAGCTTTGCTGTTTTATTGTCATTGTACATTTTGCAATTACCTTTTTCTCTCCCCTACGAGCTAAACTGTGAGACTGCCTGTGACATCAAACCATAATTTGTACGGTCACTGTTATAAATTTGTGAAAGCAAGTAATAGTTTGTCTTATGGAATAAAATAACACAGCGTGAAATTATAGTAGCTTATCTTCATATTCCTTGGGCAGCACATTGTTGCTCTCTGATGGGTTGAAAGATCTTTCTTTTCTAAAGCCCACTGGTATCTGCCTTTGAACTCTCCTAGTGAGATATTTTAGTGAGAGAAATATCTAGAGATTTTTTTCTCAGCATATCTCCACGCAGGATAAATCTAGCCCTTCTTATACCCAGCACTCATTGGGGTTCAGCTTTGTTTAAGGAAGGGAATGTTACAGTCATCAGAAAGCGCAGCCTCTCCTAGAGCGTATTTTCCTGGGGGCTGCTGAGCAGTGCGTTCTTCATCCCCTCCTGGTTTTCCCCATATTGTCTCCCATGAATTTGTGCGTCACCAGTAGTGAATCAAGTGGTGCCTGAGCAGCTCTGCTCCAGGGACTCAGCATGGTCCCTCCCGGGTGAGCAGGCACTTGCCCAGCTCCTGGACATGGTCCAGCCCAGGCCAACGGGCACTTGCCTGGCTCACAGGCACAACCGCTGGCTCCTTGCTGAATCACTTCTCTGCCAGGTTGACTTCAGCCTAATTATTTTCCCTCTTCCTCCCGCCACCCTCCTCCCCCAGTTACAAATGAGTGTTTGTGTACAGCTCAGGGAGAAACACCTTTCACAGTTTCATAAAAATAAATACTGAGTTAGTCAGCAAGTTCTGATGAGGTCGAAAGCTGTTCAAAAGCTGCCATCATGCGTTAGTGATCCCGTCTGTGTTAAGCAGGTAGATCTGCTATCCTACAAACTGTGTGCATGAGCAGGGGAATTGGTAACGACACCCATCACCCTGAAACAGCCCCAAGACTGTAAAAAATGTTATGTGAAGAGTTATTGTTTATACCTGGATAGCTGCACATAACCTAGGCTGAGAGAGGAATATCACTCACTTCTGCCATTCTTGCTTGGTAAGGGTCTAAGTCCAAATCAAATACGTGGTGTCATCTGGGCCCCTCCCCAGCCAAGTGAAAGGAGTGTTTTGAGTAGGATGCTGGATATTTTTGGTCTGAAAGCAAACAACTCTTCCTCTGACTCACTCAGCACAACTTCATTAGTGACAAGGACTGAAAGTGAAAGTGACAGCCTCATCATTTAATTTGTTTGCTTATTGTGTTAATTTGGTACAGAAGCACTTTGAAGCTATTAATCTATTGGTTCACTCTTACTTGAGACCATAACTGATTACTGTATTTTTTGCATTTTATAAGTTTTGTAAATAAACTAATTAGCACGTTTGCTTCAGTTTATGTTTATTATTCATTTTGAAAAATTCTATTAAAAAGGCCACTGAGCTGCTTTACTCCTTTAGACCAGACCAAGGGCCACCTCCCTAATAGGGCAAAGTTAAGCCTAGCCATGTGGGTCTTCTTCTACACCATCTATATACAGTATATACAGCTATACTCCGTGTCCAGCAGCACTACTCACTCCCCCAGGATACCCTATTCATAAAGCACAACTGGCTACTCCAAATGCATCACAGCTCTTTTTTCTGATCTGTGAGCCACGTTTTTTGCAGTTGCATTAACCAACCTTTGCCAGTGTCCCTCTAAGCCTGCAACAACCCCAAAAATATGTAGCAGTTTTTCTAGGCGGAGGTTTCTTTCCATTCACCCAGAGTAACTGCACGTACATACGCACATGCACGTACATCCATATAAACTAGGGCAACCTGAATTCATAAAAGCAGGCAAGCTGTTGGTGTTTTTGTCTGTTTTTAGCACTGCTGCACAGCTGAAGCAGGAAAAATTGATGCAGGCTAGCCATTTAACTTCATGCTCTCCTAACACAAAGCAGTTTTCACCATTGCTGAGATGTTCATTTCCAATCTCTGATTCTACAAGAATCTGACACCAGCTGTAAGCCAACACCTCTTGGTATAAATTTGCTTTTTATGAGTCTCAAAAGAGGAGATGTCATGTAAGCTATAGAGTTGAGTGCTGGTTCAACACTGGCCTAAATTTAAGTTTGTTTACAGCTAGAGCAGCAACGCACTTCAAAGCACTGGTTGGACTGTATCTAGGAAATGAAAAATGAAAGATCTGACCTTTAAAAATGTGACCCCTTTGTCTAATGAAATTATAGCCACCTCTTCTTCCTCTCTCCTATTTTCCTTCTTCCTTCCTCCCTTCCTCCGGCCTATGAAGACCCACCTTCACTCTCCAGGCCTTGCAGCATTGTCACCTTCAGTTTTTCCCAGGAGAACGAAACATATTTCTCTCTGGAAACTATCGGTATTTTTTGATTATAGACACTGACAGTAGATGATCAATGAGGTAAGCAGTTAAGTATATAGCTGGAAATCAGCTGAAAAAATTATGGGGAAAGGTATCTTCAAGTATTTGTGCCTAAGCAGGGGTGTTGGTCTCTTCTCCCAAGTAACTAGTGATAGGACAAGAGGAAATGGCCTCAAGTTGCACCAGGGGAGGTTTAGATTGGATATTAGGAAAAATTTCTTCACGGAAAGGGTTGTCAAGCATTGGAACAGGCTGCCCAGGGAGGTGGGTGAGTCACCATCCCTGGTGGTATTTAAAAGACATGTAGATGTGGTGCTTAGGGACACGGTTTAGTCATGGTCTTGGCAGTGCTAGGTTAACGGTTGGACCTGATGATCTTTTTAGGTCTTTTCCAACCTAAATAATTCGATGATTCTGTGATCCTGGTCAGTCAGTCTGGCATCCCTTTCCGTTGTTTTTCAGCAAACATTTGAATTGCCACTGTTTGTTTGCAAGGATATTTGGAGAGGGACTGTAGTTCATCAGTGCTTGTACACAGACAAATGCAAGCTGCAGGAATTGGTACAAGCCAGGTTTAGCCCTCACCATGCAGGCAGGGCGTGTTTGGGAGAACATGAGGAAGCACAAGGCGACCAGGGAACAAAGCAGCCAACACTTTTAGCCCAGACCCACATGACTGATTGCTCACGGCGGTGAAGAAGAGGAGGAATCCTTGAGACATGGTGAAGTCCTTGACTAGAGACAAGGTGTTTGTGGTCCAGCCCAGGAGCACAGAATGAGGCGTCTGAGCAGGGGCTGGGCAGAAGGCTGCAGCTAAAGACGGACTCCTTATGTGCGCAGCACAGCCCTAGCTCTGACCTTAAAGATAACTAAAATGGGCTTGCTTGGGTGAAAGAAGGAGAAACTGGTAATTGTTTAGTATATGGTTCAAAATCTGACTGTTCACTGAATGAAACGGACAGCTACCAGATCTGCTGTCCAGAGGTAAGTGTGGAAAGAGAATTGGGCATCTTGGCAAGATTTCTGCTGGAACTGAATTCAAACTGCAAACTAATACATCATTCACAAACTCTTCAATCCTTATTACCCTCTTTGCTATGTTGAATTAAGGTTCTTTGTCTTCCTGGAGTTCAGTTCTTCTTTTAAGTGACACATTTTATCTGAAGAGCAACTTTCCAATTTTGGGGCAGGCAATAAATTAATAGAAAGATTGGTATAAATCATCATTCATGATTTGGAATAGTTCTGTAATCATTTGAGTCTGTAAAGCTTAGCTAATGTTTCTAATGTAATATGCTGCCATGAGATTTAATTTGCCTTGTACGAGCCATTTAGTAATCTAAGCACAGATGTAGAAGCAACTAATATCTATTAAACCAGCACGTCCAGATACAATGGGGTGGATTTGTCCACCGCTAGATATTATGGCAACACTATACAAATGATTTTGGATAGATAGGCTCAGCTCTCAGCTCCATTTAATTATATGTTTGCTGTTCTCTTATTGTATTTGTTTTCCATTGAGCCATGTGCATCATGAGCTCTTACATGAGTTTTCTGTTTACAAGCAACCAGTTTACATTAAGTGGTTTTCTTGGTCATCTGTCTGTTACGTCATTATCTGGACACAGTGCCACAGAAAGGACTGGCACTTTTTCCATGGATTTGGACTGGCTAGTCATCACTCCAAGAGCTTATGACTGATGTGTAGGAAAGGATACCACTGAGGTCACAAAAATCGTAGTAGGATTTAGCCACAATTACCATATTCAGTTATTTTAATTAAATTGTCCATGACATTCCCAACATACCCCCATGCACTGCCCTTTGTGTGTGTTAGAAATGATATCGTATTTCTCATAAGTTAATAGCAATTAGCAGTATCATGGTTGGCAGTTACTTTAGGCAGTATTCTCTCTTAGGTAAGCTCTTGGTTTTCTTCTCAGCAGTTGTCATGGTGGACTTGAATTACCGTGATATCTCGCCTGGTCACATGGGTCTTTGACCATAAAACTGGTTAAAACTGGCTTAAGCCCAAAGTAACTTGCCATAAAAAAGTTCTTTCAGTCAAAAGCAATGGGAAAGCACTCACTGGGTAAAGTGAAGAATGTAAATGGAATTGAAAAGCAAAAGCTAAGAGGGGAGGGTATTCGGCCAAGACCTAACACCTTCTGTGCCTGATCTGTGTTTTTCTTCACCATCTTTCGCCAGATAGGAAAAAGGGATAGGCTTCTTGCTGTATCACCTGCCTGTTACCCAGTGAGATAAAATTATTCAATTAAAAAATGAAATGCAAGGCTGTATGCTTTCAGAACTAAGCCTCATTATTTAAATTCAAACTTCTCCCATCTTCAGGAAAAATAGCATGCAGTATTTCATCTGCAGACTTATTCCTGTGTTTTGAATTAATTTTAAACATGAACAACTATATTTCTGGAAGAAAAGAGTGAACACCAGTGCTGCAGAACTAACTCCTGGATGTGTACAGGTTCCAGAAGAGACCATGAGCATTTCCCCTCCTTGTTTTACTGTGCCTAACTAGAGGAAACTCCCAAATGCTTAGATAAGCCTGGCACTGTACGACCCTAAACTTGCCTTGTCATCTACCTTACAGATTTAATTCCTCTCTGTTCTCCCTCTACTGCACTTTAGAATAAAAAAGAGCTAAATAACTTATTTTTAATAAGTGTTGATTATAAAATGCCCTGGGCCATCCTGCTTAGATTGTGTGAATAGCCTACTGCTAGACTGTTCTGAACTTGACCCTCATTCTGCATCCAAATTCAATGATACAGCCATTCATCAGCTTTTGGCGGTGTTATACATGCCCTCTGAAAAATTATTTTTGGCAGGATCTCAAAGCACGAGTGACTTTCAGCATACAAATCTCACTGACTTGATGCACAGTCTCCTTCATGATCCTTTATCAGCATGATCTCAAGATCTCGGCTGACTAGCCTAATACCAAAAATAGTGCGTTTGACAATGCAATTCTGAATAACAATTAATATGCAACCTCAGTGATAGCAGTTGGTATGCGCATCAGCTGCTCTGTGGCTGCTTTTCTCAGCCTCTCTTCAGCTGAGCTGGATGGCCAGAAGCAGCTGCCCAAGAGGGACCTGCAGCTTGTCCCTAAGTGAATAAACGTTGCTGTAAGTTGACTTGTCCCACCAAGAACTGTCTGGAGGTGGTACTGCAAAGAGCAGGCCCCTGAATTAGTACCATTTAGGTTAGAGAAGTAATAATGGTTCTGCATGTTTTTGTAAGCTTTGGAAAATGATAGAAGCATTTCTATTCTTTTTGACTGCCTGTAGTTGAATGTTAGTTAGCCCTGGGCTACCAATGGGGAAATGGCAGCACAGAACAGCGCAGGGGCTCTCCCTGCCACTCAAATTTAGTACTTGAGGACCAGTTCCCAGGTTTTTTCTAAGATCACTGGATCTCATCTCTTTAAGTTTTCAAAACCTACAGAGGAAAGTACAAGGTGCCCTGGGATCCTTGTATGCAGTGCGTGAGTGTCCCTGCAGCAGTTCTTTGGAAAAGCAGCAGGAAGTATTTGATTGCTGCAGTGCTTTATATAATCCAGCAACTAAATATCCATATGCAAAGGCACCTAGCTCACCCATAACTGCAGAAGTATTGTGGGGATCTGCTCAACCACTGCACCCCAACCACCCTTCTTCAGAAACCCCTGCAGGAAAAAACCTGGAGGAGCTACCTGGACCCTGGCACCATCCTCCACTCCCCCAGGGGGAAACCTCAGGACCAGAAGTGATTCAGCAGAAGATGATGCAGCACAGAATTGATTTGCTTGGCAGCCACCCCACTGCAGATCTGCTAACGCTGTTGTACAACACCTTTCACTGATAATGAGGAAAGCCACAACCCTTGCCTTGCATGGAAGGGAGATACTGAATGTGATGCAGTTTGCCATTGTTTTCTGAAGATAACATCCTAATCTGGCAAGCAGGAGTCATCCTTCACAGCAGTAACCCACACCTCCGTTCTTTCAGCCACGTTAACCAGAGTCTTCGCATTACTTTTGGTCCAGGAGCTGGATCCAACCCTCCCAGAGCAGGTCTTCATGCCCCTTTAATGAAAGAGGACAAGCGCTCAGACTACAAGCCTGATTCTTCAGTCGGTTGTGCATATTTCATGCCACTAAATAACGGCAGTGAAATCTGGGTTGTAAGCCAGTAAAAGCTATTTTGCGATGATGAGGGATCAGGCTTTGTAAAATGTATCCAGAAATTAAAGAAGTAAAACAAAGCAAACAGCTCTGGCCTATCAAGGTAATTTATATCCTGTTAACGAGAAAAAAAAAACCAGGCACAAGTGACATCTGGAAGTGAAAATTAACTAAAACCAGACTAATGACATAAACAAGAGAGAAATATAGCCTCCAGATCTGTGTAGCTGAGCCTGATGGATATCACAAGCTAGATTGCTAGGGTTTTTTATTTTTAAAAGAACACAACAAATCAGGGAGGAAATTTTCCATTTAAAGCCATAACTAATCAATTCAGAGATTTGTGGGGACATAAAAGACACAAGCACAGAGGAAAAAATCAGTTGCCAACAGCTCTAGATGAGTGTTGGGCCCAGAACTAATTGAAAAACTATAACCATTATTTAAGAATCATTTTTGTTGCCAAGATTCACAACTAATATTATTTACAATCTGTTGTGTGACTACCTGCAGATCTAAGTGAATTAAAAAAATACATACATATTCACACATAATCATGAACAACTATTTGTAAAAACATTAGTGTAAAATATGCATTTTAAAAATGCCACTTAAGCAAGCAAATTCTCCCCTTGTTGCAATATCGTCTTGCATCAAAGGTGTTTACTCCTGGTAGTGAAGGAATTTCTGGGTTTGGTGCATGTCCATTAAATGTGCGATAAAGGTTGCACATGCTCCTAGCTGAAGAAAATTCAGCCACAGTTTTCACCTCATTGCTGACCTTGAAACCACTTTACTATTCTCTTGCATATCCAGCTATGAAATCTTCATCCAAACTGCAGTGGGCTCTGCCATCTGTTTGATTCCTCTGCAGATCTGGGCAGAGCAGTTTTATGATCTGCTTTCATGTCTATAACAGAGACTATTTTTATAAAGGTGACAAAAGCTACTGCTTAAAAAACTGGGGGGATGTTGGTTTATTTTTTATTTTCAATGTTGGCAAAAATATCTTTATGGAGTTTTTATTTGCTCATATTACCCCAAAAACCCACCAAAGCAAACATTTGCTAAAATAATGGCAAGCTACGTAAAGAAGAAATGATCAGGTTTTGGATTATATACCATTATATCTTATGCACCAACAATACTGCATGCCAAATTCAGAGTCCACAACATTTATAAGCACAAAAGTAATTTTCAAATCCCGGGCTAGGTTTGCAGTGCTGACAGATTAAAATGCTCTCTTTCTTTAGTTCAAAGTCGATCCAATTTAACAGAAAATGTCTTCATGAGAAAGTAAATGTAGAACTCTGTTTTGTTTGATACTACTTTACCGACTACAGCAATGCTCTGAATGTCAGTGGTGTTATCCGGGTACTAAAAAATTAATCCTGCATCAACACATGGCCCTGAAAGGTGTACCTGCTTCTCTCATGCCTGCATGGAAATGGTGAAGTTGTTTCCCTACGGTATCACCTGCGTGCTGCACCCACTGTGCATCTTTTTTGTCCTGTTGCACAGGAATAATATCCTGTCAGTAATTTGTAGTATTATAGAGGCCCTTGCTGCGCTTCTGAAGTCACCAGAACCTAGTAAAAAAACAGTCTATAATTTAGTTTGGCTTCTTGTGACTTCTGCAGTCTATGTGTGTGGCTCCTTCACTTACGTACGTTGTGCAACTGCCACATGACAACCTCCCCAAAGGTGGCCTATGGGATAAAAGATCCTGTGCATGTCTGCAGGCTGGGCTGGGACTTGGAGAGGACTGTAAAATGCAAGCTGGAAGAAGAATAAGCACGTTGCTTCCCTGAAATGGAAAAAGAGAAGAGGCAGAGAGGCTTACTTCATTTTCTGAAGCCTGTAGGTTGTTCTCAGGCACCAAAGTGATGAGTAAGAGACTTGCTGAGTTCTTCCTCCTCACGGGGGACATTCACACGAATGTCACTGGGATGACTGCAGTGACTTGCAGGGACTGATGCCACGCTTTGCTTCCCTCATCCATGAAGCCAGCAGGATGGCAGGAAGAAGTGGGATGTTCTGGTGCTGATCTGCAACTCTTGCGCACCAGGTCAGAAGCTCCAAGAGAAGCTGGACAGTGTAGGGAGGTCTACAGAGATAATTTCCACAGTGTGCTGTAGTGCTGATGTTTATGCAGCCCCTTTTTTGTGTTTCATTTTGCCATGTGAGATCGAGTATTGAATATAAGTGACTTTTACATCATTAAAAATTCTTTCAAATGAGTCACTAAACCCTTTATCTCAGCTCCTAATACAGGTATATTTCTGTTGATTGCCAGTAAAAAAAATGAAACTTTAACAAATATATACAGTTCAGGGCATGCCCTAGAAGGACGAATGGGGGACATAAAGCATGATGTCCTGGTGCCTTTCCTGTGCATCTCCTTGCCCTTCTGCTCTCGACTCCCTTCGCCTTCAGCTCATCCTTTTGCTCCTGCTGCTCAGGCATATGGTGCTTTGCTTCCAGTGCCAGGGAGGCTTTGTGAACAGGCTGCTTATGCTTCTTGCATTCCTTGACCTGAGCTCATCTACAGTGGGTGGCCAGCTTCCAAGCATAGGCATGGGCACGGGCATGGCTGCAACGTAGCTGCAGTGTAGCTCTGGCAGAGAACATGGGTAGAGTGCCCAGCTTAGAAGCACCTCCTGAGAGAAGGGCAGCCTTTCACCTCAAGACTTGGCACAGCTTTTTCTCAAATACCTCTTTGATTCAGGATGTGATACCTCTACCCATTGTCTAAGGTGGCCCTGAGCCCAAGCAGTCTAGACCCTAGGAAGAGTAGGAGGGTGTGCTAGGGGCCTGACAGGCAGTGCTTGTTATGGCTGGGAAGACTGACATGGATTGAGTCCCTGACTGTTTGCTGCTCCCCCGTTTAGAGGAATGTAGTTCCTCATGCAATGGCTTGGCTTAGGAAATCATCGTATGGTTGTGGAGGAAACGAGGCTGCTCACTGCAGGAACCCGAGAAAGGTAAGCAAAGGGTGTCTCCTGGAAACAGGGCTGAGATTGCTCTTCCAGAAGGAAGGGATGTGGGCACAAAGAAAAAATCCTCTGCAAGGAAAGAAGAGCTGCTCTCGTCCACCTCTCAGCTCATCCAAGAAACAAGCAGTGTCTGAGTGAGTAGTATCACATCCATTCCATTGCATTCCCCAGCACCACAGGGAAGGAACCTGCTGCAGAAACAACAGCCGGGCCTCTAAGCCAGAGCTGCATCTTTTGCACATTCATGTAACAGATGCCTGTATGCAACATGCAACAGTCTGCCCTTAAAAATCAAGATCTCTGCCTAGACTGGCACTGAGGTGGGCACAAGGTATGCTCTAAGAACCACTCTTGTTTCTTTGGTTATTTCAAGATTTGTTGTCAGTATATTTTATATGTAATGAATTGTTTTTTATATGTTATTTCTTTATACAGCTTAATTCTATTTGCCAAAACATGCCAACTATTAAATTGTTGTGATTTTTTCTCTATTTATCCCTAGTATGCTGTTGTAAAATAAATGGTTACTTTAAAAATCAATTATCTTGTTTTCTGAAGGCATGAAGAGGAGTCATTGTCTAGAGGAGGAGAAGGAAACCTAGGTGCCACATTGAGAGAAAACACATTGGCTCAAAATTCATGCAGCATACCTCAAAGTTCCTTTCACTGTGTGCATGGTGTCATTTTGCCACCTTGAGC
The DNA here is from genome assembly GCF_000687285.1 of Phaethon lepturus. Taxonomy (NCBI): domain Eukaryota; kingdom Metazoa; phylum Chordata; class Aves; order Phaethontiformes; family Phaethontidae; genus Phaethon; species Phaethon lepturus. The sequence goes on from NW_010540994.1 coordinate 34,384, forward strand.
ATGGCTATTTATCTAAGAGCTCTTGGGCTGACCGTAGCCTCTGTGACTCTCTTCACACTGTCCCTTGTCCTCCTCTATACTGTATAAAGATTCCTCTGGGTCTCCCAGGGTATGTACTTTCATTCTCCTACTGGGAATGAGGTCCTGCCAGTTGTACCCTGAAGTTAACAGCAGAATTAGCAGGTCCCCGATGTTACCCTCTTCCTATGGTGCTTCGCCTCCTCCTGTGCTCTTGTGTCACACTAACATAATATAATTTTCCATTGCAGTGGAAATTCCACTTCTTGACCTCTCTCTGCAGCATCCGTGTTGTCCACAGTCCATCAGCTGTCTTACACCTAAGCTTTCTCAATCTCTCTATCCATAAGTTGAGGACATTCAGGATTCCCTTTCTGCTTAAATAGCTGCACAAGGCTTAGGTTATGGTTTCCCCTCCTCTTGAATTAGGCCTGAGATGCACATAAGGAAAAGCGAGCATCAGGGAAAATAAGGCTTTTCCAGAACTGGGGGAAAAACACTGCAAACCCAAGCATTTGTAACTGTTTGGAGTGGTCTCTGCTAAAAGGATGTGAACGCTGTTTCTGCGGGGCTTTTACGGCTGACACAAATAGTCCAGTGTCTGCAGCTGGGGCAACAGACTAGGAGCACCCCAGACTGGAGGTTTGTTAGGGTCATTCCCCATGTACCAACTGCTGGCAGAGACAAGGTATGGGGCTAGGCAGATCCTTGCAGGTGGCCAGGGTGACCCATCTCTTACCCTGGTGTTTTGCTGGGCAGAAAATACTGCACAATATGCACGCCAGTCAGGAGTCTCTATCTGTCACATAAGGGGACAGTTGCACCTGCATAACAGAAAAGCTGGAATTTGCTTGCTTGCCCCTACTTCTTACATCAACACTTACAAACCTGCAATGACAAGAGGTAACTTCTGCCAGTGTTGGAGAATAAGCCAGGATCTCCAGTTCTACCTGCACTTGCTTCAGAGCAGACTTAGGAGAAATCTAGTGAAAACAAATCATGGCACAGTCAAGAAAGGAAAAGGAGGGAAATGGAAACGGTATTGAATGCTGTGATGTGCAAATTTTAAGGTGCAGCTCCACCACGCTTCTTGACAGAAGCTATATAACAGAAAACCATGGACAAGAGGGATCTCACAGATGCTTCTTAACCCCTTACACTGACCTTTCAGGAAGAAGAAATTATCTAATTCCTCCCAGGGTAATTGTAAATTACCTACTGACCTTAAGAATATGTCCAGGTATTCCAGGGACACCAGGACAGAAGCTGGCACTGGTATTCAGAGCTACAAAGAAAGAAAACAATTTAAAAAAGAAAAACGGCAGAGTGTGACAAACCAATCTGAGTGACTCCGCAAATGTGCAGGCTTAATTTTCACTCTATTGCTAAAGATGAAGATTATAAAATTGTATGGTTCCATTTTTCTTGTTGTGTGTTGAAACTTGTATCATCTGGAGATGTAATAATACTTCTCCTGAAATAATATAGATATGGTCTTTGCGTATTTTTCTGCTTTCTGATCTCTTATCTTTTCCAAGTCCTCTGCTCTTTCTCTGTAAATGCTGGTGATCTCAATTTATCCTATTAAGGTAGTTGTACTTAATCACAAACGTATTTCTGTTCTACTCCCTTCAGAGAGGACACTTTGCATGCCTTTGGAGTAATCAGGAAAGCCATCACAAGCCATCAGAAATGCCTGTCTACAAAACAGCTAGAAACTTCCCTTTTAAATCAAGGTATTTGCTGAGAAATAGGAAAAGTTATGAAAAGCATATTTGTGTTGACATTACTGATAAAAGCCAGATATTACATGCCTGCTCTGAAGGGAAATGGGATAAAGCACATCCCTCCACCACACACTCCCTCCTGCTTCCACACAGTTGACTGGCTTTTGGGACAAAGTTGCTCAAGCTTTGGAAGTAAAGCTGCAAAAAATCAAGAATTTTATTGTCCCGGTAGCAAGGAACAATCCAGAGCCAAAGGAAGATCACAACATGGCAGACACCTTACTTTATCATCTATAGGTATTACAAAACAGCACTGAAACAAACATGGCAAGTGGATATATCTAGTTGACACCTGGCTTCCAGGAGGACAAGAGTATAAACTTTACCTCAGTTTTGCTAATCCCTGTACCAGTTTTGATCTTGTTACTGGTTAGTTTGTGTTGCTAGAGGTATAAAGCTCATTCCTTTTACCAATTTTCTCTCCTAAAACTACTTTTGATTCTTATTCCCTTGACATCTCTTTTTGGCCTAACATAAGCCAAAAGCCTTAATTTAGTCAGCATAATTCATAAAGCATGATGTGCATTCCTATAAAGCATCCTAAGACTTTCTTAAAAGGTCTAAGACAGTTTCTGAGTATTACTACTACTTCCACTGTAAAGATGTACTGCTTGCTCAGCAGTTTGAGGTGGCACTATGTTCTCAATACTGCAGATCCATCCCACAAGCCCTTTTTCCTGAACTGGTGCTGAATATGTGTTTCATCCTAACTCATACTTGTTGATAAACTACTAAAGCTGGCCTATCTATTTGGTCCCTTCTGTCTCTGCTGCAGGAGACTGGACGTTCTTCATCGGTTGTTGTAAATGGGCATACCTTAGTTGACATCATCAACACTACATGTGCCTCCTTACAGGGTCTCTTCTGACAAATCATTCTCTGAGATTGGTTGTGTACCCCTCATGGCTTCCCTGGGGACATATAAAGCCTGAGGCTTCCTTAGAAAACACATTTTGGGGCTTGCACCTGACAGGTTGGTCCCATTGATGCACCTGCAAAAAATCTGTAGCTACCAGCCATGTCAAGAATTGGTTGCCATACACAAGAGCTCTGCTTTCTTAGAGCCAAATTACCATGCGGAGGTGTTGGTGGGACCCGTATGGAGCTGCCTAACTCACCCGAGACACGTGAGCACAGCAAAATTATCAGACTTTTATTTTTCCTTCTGCTTTCTGCCTTTTGCCAATAAGATTGTCTTTACTCTGCAATGGACTGACCCAGGTTGTAGGTACTGCCAGCTGAGGACAGATGCTGGCAGGCAACGCAGAGAGAGAAGGAACGAGAGAAAGAGAAAAAAAGCCAAACCTCTGATCTCTGGGGAGGCTGAAGCAAGTGTGGATTATAAGCCTGAGTGCCCAGTAAAGGACAGCAGAGGTTGCAGTCTTCACTTTCAACAGCACCACAGGGAATCTGCGGAAGGCCAGCGTGGGCATGAAGAGAAGAAAGCACCACATTTCCTTATACTTGCTGTAATTGCAGAAGGGTGCGAAGCCTTATCACACTTGATACAATGGCTGTTTACATCTTTCCATCATTTTCCTCAGCTTCTATTAGTTTCTGTAAGTTCCTATTTAACCACCAAATAACCAATGTCAGCTTCAGGTAAGGATGGAAGTCCTCGTTTTCACTTTCTGCAGTGTGATGCTCTCCTGTTGTGGGATGAAGCAGCTCCTTCTAGATCAATGTGCTGCAGGTAGACTTATTAAGAAAGAGGGTATTCCCTGTGCATTATGAAGAAAAAGCAGCTCATGGGCACTGATTGTCAGAAGAATCCCTGCAAACTGCTAGTGTTTTAAAGAAATATTTTTCAAATGACACAGCTAGGGAAAAATGTCCTGTTTTGAATAGCTACAAGAATGTTCTCTCTGCAGGGAGATGTGAAGAGCAATTATGTTCCCCGCTTTGAAAACATGGATTACAGAACTGAAAATGTATTTTGCTTTAGAAAGACTTGCTTTGATTTTGTTCAAAAAATACTTGAAAATCTGCAAAAATATGATAAAATAATGTTAAAAGGTAAACGTGTTTCCAATGCACATATAAAGGCTTAGCAATTGTTCGGTAGTTCCATTTAAGACTAAAATGTTTCATGGCTTGGTGCTCTTGTCATATTTTAATAGTATTTGCTGTAACCGGGCAGATCTATATCCAGCTCCATTCAGACATTCTCATTTTTAATCCCAAATTTTCATCTATCTCCAATAAAGTATATGCTGCCTGACTGTATGTCAAAAAGCAGCTCAATGTTCCTCCAAAGACAGTCTCAGCAGGAGACTGTAGGTTCGGGTGGAGATAACATGGAGTTGCTGTTTCTCAGTTCTCAGGACATCATCCTTGTGAGAAGCCTCAGGGGCTGATGTTTCTTGCAAAAGCAGTGTGACCTTCCCCTAAGCCCCATTGCTGTAACTCTGCCCCTGGAAGTGTGAAACAGAAGACACAACTGATAGTTCCAGGAAGCTGGAGACAACGGCACTCTCTTTGGAAAACCGGTCATTTAGTCTGCACTGTTCCCTGCCAAGCAATGGAAGCCAATGGTTTAGAGCTGAACGTTTCTCTGGGTGCCCAAGGACACCTTAAGTATCCCAAGTTAGGCACTACAAAATGGAGTGACCTATAATCATGTGCTAATGGCAAAAAATATGAGCTGTTGCCTTTGTCAAAATCAGCATCTACCAAGATAGCCATACATGCTTTCTGTTGGGTGGTTGATACTGTATTTTGTTTCACGCTTTGTTAAAAAACACCTGAAGGGGAGGTACAACCATAGCTACTGAAATAAATGGCTACTCTCCCCTGGCCTGTGACAGTAGCATTTATCTCTTCTACAGTCCATGTGTGAGGGGCAGGAAGATAAGTCTCTCCTGCTCTTGCTTAGCTATTTACTGTCAAAAATCTTACTGTAACTTTTGTATAGTGAATATTTATAACTGTTGTTAGTGTTGATATAACTTTTTGCAGTTACTGTACTTATTTACATTTTTATGGCCAAGTCAATGAAGATTTATGCACCTGTCATCTGAATTTTCCACAAAAGTGGTGAGTGCTTCAAAAAACAGTATCTCCTGCAGAATGCTCCCCCTCCAAACATCCTTGAAACACTTTCATTGTTATGGGAAACAGTAGGCTATCCATTAAAATAACCAACTCTTAAAGTCATACGTCAAAGCCAGCAAAATCGTGTGGCAGTCTTCATGGCAAAACTTCTGCATATCACAAAAGCACTTGCTCAGGGACCATTTTTGTCACTCTGTTTTTAAGCACTGTCCCTTGAATGGCAAAATCTGGTTTATCACTTTTGATACATCTCAGCTGCACAAACTACATTGTTTTTGTAGCTTGAGGAGATATGCTGCTGCTTAGCATTGACCTTGTTTCGATTTTAAGGCAGTAAAAGGTATAGTCTGGAGCATTGCTTTGGGAGGTGTGCAGGCACACCGTTTAGGCATGCTGTGCTCCAGCCTTCACTCCCAAGCACTCATACCCTCCTCTGAAATGTGAACTGCAGAAAGGAAAACCTGAAAGCGTTCCCTCCACACCTGCCCGTGGTTTTGGTGCAGCAGTTCAGGCTGCCGAGGTCCACGTGCACACACTTTCTGGCCATGCTTTTTGTGAAGGCAGCCACGCTACAAGGCTCTTTTATCCCCACCCAGAGGAGGCCGGCAAGACCCGCACCGCTGTTCTGCTGCCAGGGCTCTGCAGAATCAGCTCCCATTCCATTCCTAGATTGATATGGTTATTTTCTCTGCTGTCCATCCCTTGCTGAATTTCAGGGTGGACTGGTCGCTGCAGTGACAACAGGGAGAAGCAGGTTCCTTCCAGGGCTGTCTTCTCCCTCCAGGGTGTGTCGCCACTCAAGGCCCTGCTGCGATAAGCCAGGTCTGTTCCAGCTGAAGCTCAGGGTCGCAAAGGCACACAGAAGTATGAGGTTCCTGACCAGTTTAGGCTGGGGTTCAGTGTCCGGATTAGTTTTAGGATAGAGTTCAGGTTTGAGGCTGAGGTGGAGCCAAGGTTAGGCATCTGGCTCCAGCAGCATCCCAGCTTCATGACCTGCTCTTGTAAGGTAACATTCATAAACCCCACTGGCTCAGCGCCATCGCGTGCACTAGAGCGGCCGGAGAGGCGTGTCAGCGACACAGAGCTGGAGGAGCCCTGGCCCCTCAAACGGAGCCGGTGCAGAGCTCTTGCTCCGACGTACTGCCTGGCTCACCGGTATTACAGGGCTGTAAGCACAGCACTCTTACACCTGTGGTACTTGCACTTGCTGTGGCCTCCTGACAGCCTTGCAGCTTCAATATGGACGCCATTTTTCACCATGACACGGAAAGACATTTTCTCCCATACGGGCAATTCCCTGTCCAGCTGCGACGTTCCAGCCCCACCTCCCCCAGACCCCGAGCAGGCCAAGCAATGCCTGTGAGCGTCTTCACAAGAAAAGGAGGTGGCCGGGGGGTGGGGTGCGTCTTTCACTTCGTCTT
>NW_010540995.1:0-18080 GCF_000687285.1 Phaethon lepturus
TTGCCGGCTGGGGCTAAACCACGACAATCTTGGATTGAGATGAAGACAGTTTAATAGGGAAAGCAAAAGTCTCACAAAAAAAATGGATTCATTCACCACCCATTGGCAGGCAGGTGTTCAAACATATCCAGGAAAGCAGGTCTCCAACACACGTAACAGTTACTTGGGAAGACAAACACCATAATAGAATGTCCCCTGCTTCCTTCCTCTTCCCCCAGATTTATATACTGAGCATGACGTCGTATGGTATGGAATACTCCTTTGGCCAGCCTGGGTCAGCTGTCCCAGCTGTGTCCCCTCCCAGCTCCCCATGTACTCCCAGTCTATTCTCTGGTGGGATGGTGTGAGAGGCAGAAAAGACTGGCAAACAGACTCTGTGTAAGCACTGCTCAGCAGTAACTAAAACATCTCTGTGTTATCAACATGTTTTCAGCATAAATCAAAAACATAAACCCATACTAGCTACTGTGAAGAAAATTGACTCTATCCCAGCCAAAACCAGTACAGTACGTCAGTGTAAGATCTCATGGAAAACCTACAAACATTGATGACTTTCCACAGAGGTTCACAGAAGCAGAGGTGATTAGCAAAGTACAGCTGCTTGACAAAAGACAAGGACACAGTTTGCAAACATCAGATAAGCAGACAAAAGGAGACAAAAACATAACTGCTGTAATCACACGCTGGTAGTCTCACGGGGGGGAAAAAGGTGACTTTGTGAGGCCTGAGACAAACCCTGAACCAGTGTTTCCAATAGTGAGAGACAAAAAGACAAAGCTATATTTTATGTCATGTTACAGTTTCTGGAAGACCACAATATCCTACCTGCAAGGCTAAATCCTTGAAAATCTCTGTCTCTGAGACTTCTTCTTTGTCTTGGCCTGTAACATTTTTTTAGACAGAGTAGTATTTCTTCCAACATGAAGATACTGTAGAATTGCTTACTACTAACCAGTTGTTTTTACATTTCCACCCAGTATCAACCTGGACAGGCAGAAAATATAAGTTACTAGCTTTGCCCTAATCTTTAGGAAAAAAAGTAGCACAGAACCACGGCAGAAAAAGATCTATACTTCCCCTTGTTAAGGTCTGACACATTCATCTCACCTTACACTCCTATAAGAAACTTGTGGAGATATTTCTATAGATTATTTCTGGGGTGGATTTGAAATTTGCATGTATGCTCCTCAAGCTATCTATATGATTCTTGGCATCTGGGTTGTCAAATATATCTTCAATAGCAAGACTGGCATTCCAGCCAAAGTAGCGTCATTCCTAAAAAAAAACATGATTAAAAAATCTTTATATCCTTTCTAGCTATCTACACAATATTCCCCATAAATGTAAATCTCTATACAGATTGAAGTTTCCAAAGGTCTTATAGACATAGGTGGCAGTTTATACATATACCATTTGTTCTACATGTGAGTGAAAATTAACTAGAAAAAGGAAAATTTTATTGCAAATATCAGAAGTTTTTGTAAAATTTGAAAAAAATGAAAATCATGGAGAAAATACTTAGACCTTACACAGGTGCATATATCATATGGACAGATAGTGTCTTATTATACAATCATAGACTCAAAAAATTTCAGCTGGAAAGGACCCCAGGAGATGATCTGGTCCAAACCTGTCTATCCTTACTCAAAACAATGCTACCTTTCATCAAGACCAACTTGATTCTACCATGCTTATCAATGAATAACTCATTCAAGTTAATATGATTCACCTGTCACAAGAGGAGGCTCAGAAACACAGTATGCGAACTGTAAAATTGCTTCTTAAAGTGTCTGAAGGATTCATCCTACATCTTTTCAAGAACATCTTCTGCCCATTTATTCTTGGATCAAGATTGTCCTTTACCTTAAATAATTCTTTTCTCTCCTATGTATCTCAGGGAAATTTCTCCCAGATCTTGTTTTGCTATGCTACACAAAGACAGCTCTTCTAGTTTGTTCTCACAAATTAGCTCTGCATCTTTTTATCATCCTATTCTCCTAACTTTGAATTTTTAGTTGAATTGTAGGCTTCTAGAACATGGATAACCAGATCCATGCACAATATTCTGGAAGAGTACCATGGATAAGGGTAAAATTAATTCCTTACCTCTACTGAAATATTTATTTGTTTTGCATAATAAATCCAGTTACTGAATTTGCCTTTCCTATGGTTGTAACCCACTTGTGGATTACAGCCATTTTATGATTGACTAATGCAAAATCTTTCTCCTCCTTTACTGATGACTTTGAATTTTGTCATTAACCCCCAAAGGCATGAATTTATAAGTCTCTCTGTTCAATGTCATTTCACTGCAATTATAATCCAGGCTGATTATTCAAGACATTTATATTTTAATGGATTTAGTTCCTATCTTCAGGACTAGCACTAGCAGCTTACTTACACCCCAACACCTCTCTTTCAGTACTCACTCAACACAGTCTCTGCTCAAACCGGTTCTGCCCACACTAACCAGTAATTTCTCACAGAACACAGTATCATTTTACTCAGGTTGAGATAGCTTACATCTACTGCATTTAACCTGTAAACAAAAAAAGGCTACTGCATGCATTCCCCAAAGTTGTAAAAAAACACAACATGTCTTTTATCCTTTATAAAAGCACATATTACATTCGTTACTCTACGGTTATATGGTAACAGTGGCTAAATTTATTTTTAAGTATCTTGCCACCAGTCTTGCAATTTCATATGCTAGTCCTCTCAGAAGTCTGGAAGGAACAAGAAATTCTGAGTTTATTCCTCCATAAACATAGTAACTTCAATATTTTTATTCCCTGTAGCTAGCTGTCTTGCCCCTTCTCACCTGTATTTCATATCACTCATTAAAAATTTAAGCAAAATATTATTCTAGTGGTGACAACTTACCATTCATTCCTACCCCTTCCAAATGCAGAGGAGCCTTCCTCCTTCCCTCACCCTCATTTTAGTTATAAGGCTACAGAATCTTTTGTTCCTTGTTTTGAATTCCTTTGTGATATCTAACTTGGCTCAGTTTCTGCTATCTTACAAGTTTCAACTGCTCCCCCTATAACTCATGAACTCTAGAATGTAATTTCCTTTGCTTAACAATCCTTATTTCCATCCATATTCTCTTACCTAAACCTTAAATCCAATACTTTTTCTCATACTTTTCTCTTATTTTGAAGATGGCTATTTTTCAGTCAGGATGAGAGTGCAACTCTCAACTTTGGACAGAGTTCCAATGAGTTTTTCCTCCTTTGATTTAAAGTAAATCCAAGTCTTGTCTGTATTCTGCCCTTCTACTTCCCTAGTCCAAATGATACCACTGCCTGAATTCACTTAGTTTAGTGAGCACATTAAGGTTTCTAAGTTAAGCAATAAGAATTCAGAAGATATCAGTTATAAGTTTCCTTGTGCAATCTTTATTCAAATTCTTTATGCATGTACAGCTTGAGAGAGTCCTTATGACCTACATTATTATTGCATTCCGCTTCATGCAACATACAACATGGACAGTATTTACTGGGTACATAATAATTCACAGTCTTTTTTTTTAACCAGTTGTTCATTGGGTTGCTCCCATCATTACTTGATGCTCATCATCCAAACCCTTGACAGAATACAGGCACATTTCCTTTCATCTCTGCTTTTCTGCTGTGCTCATCACCTGATGTAGGGGAGATATCCACTGCTTCAATTTTCAGAAATAAGTGACAGATACTTTAGTAACTTAAATTCCAAGGTCTTAAATGATAAAAAAAAAGATTTTAAAAGAAGTTGTTTGTAATCAAACATGCTAAACAGGTTTAACTGATTGCCTAAGGAATTGCTCACAGGAATTCTCTTCTAAATATATAGTTAAAAGAGAGCTTTCTAAGGCTGTATTTAGCTCACATAATTAGCAGCATACTACATGCCTCTCTACAACTTTTCCCTTCTTCTGTGCACAAGAAATTCAGCTTCTGTGGCCAGCTCCAGGAGGAAGCTGGGTGCATTGGAGAGTGAATCCCAGATAGAAGAAAAAGGATTAATTGCTAGAAACAGATTATTTTAAATTAATGATTCAGCTTTTCCATGATAGAATGAGAAGATTCCCTATTAGTACACTAATTCCTCTTCCCAGGTACGTGATTTCAAGTTTCCACTGGATGACAGGGTACCAGGAGTTAGATGTAGCTGTACTAAGTGGAAGGCCCCATGTGGCTCTATTTTCTTTTTTTTAAGCAAAAAGCTTCCATTCATTCCGATGGGAAAGAAGCAGAAATATGGATTTACTTGTCCAAAATTTACTCTGATTTACACAGAGTTGCCAGTTATGCAGGAATTCACAACAAGCCTGATCCTACTCTTAAGTGGTAAAATCTGCAAGTTCCCCATTGCAACGTTTGCAACAAATCTTGCTATTGTGAGGACTAAGTTAACAGGACCCGACAACAGTTTAGAAGAACAAAACAATGTGATCAAGTATTCCCAGAGGGAGCATAAGCAAGCTGTGGAATATATGGAGGCATAATATAGCCCTGCAACTCCTCAGGCAGCTGGGGACTGACCCCTACACAAATACTGTCTAGCTTTGCAGACAGCATGACAACAGTTAACACCATGGAGACTGAAACTACAGAGCAACAGAAACATGGAAGGCCCAGAAATCTGCAAAAAAGTTAAGCATTTTAAGCATTAATCTGAAAAAAAGTTAAGCTGGCATTTTTTAATGCTTCATGTTAAAAAGCAGCAGGCAAAACAACACAGAAGAAAGACACTATGCCCCATTTGCTCTCTGCTTCCATGCAGCAACTAACTTTGGTGTGGAATGGACTGTAATATGGCACAAGTTCCCCACTCTGACCAGGGCATATCTTTATACCTTGAATCAAAACAACAGAGAATAATTTCTTGACAAGACATGTAAAATATTAGCAGACATCTCAATGAAACATTACAAAACTGAGAGCAAAACCGTATGTCCACTGAGCTTCTATGTTAACTGATGGGCTTATTATTCTCTTCGTAGGACTAAAAAGAGATATTGTTTCTTGAATTTTCTTATCGATGTTCCCCTTCCCTTAGGGGGAGTAGGACTAGTATTAGGTAAATCAATCCAGTTACCACTGGAAAAGAGGATCCACATGGGGCAGCTTTTTCATATATTTGAGATCACTCATTACTGACTTCTATAATGAAGTCATCAGGGTTTTTTTTGGACTTCAATTGATCCAATTTTATTTCTGTTTTGAAGAATTATTATCTCACTAGAAAAGTATGAAGATCTGATAAAAAATGAGCCCAGTATAGCCAGCCAAGTCCATGTAACACTAGGGTAGTATGCCATACTTTTTCTTCATTGGAAACTGGCTTAGTCCCACAAATGGAAGGCAGGTCAGGGGGAAAGATGCCAATACAGAAATCTAAGATATTAAAAACACTACCCACAGACTATGACTAAAATTATTGTATAAAACATAATAATGTTTCATGGGACACTTTTAAAAACCAGTTTAAATGCAGAGCAGCTCCAGCAGGAACAATATAGAAAGGACCACCTTAGACTTTCAATATCTTCTCTATTACTTGGTACACCCCGTGGGATATTGGCCTTTTGCCACACCATTCATGAGGTTAAAATACTCTTTATGCTTACCCCTCAGTGGAAGTATCCTAACAAGTTGCCTGTAGGGAATGTTCATGTGAACCTCCCACCTTTCTCGTTTTACATAGAGTAAACAGTTCCCAAGATAGAACAATTTGATCTCCAAACCGGTGATGAAGACAATTCCTTCAGAGCCCTACAGCCTGCTGATTTCAGTGTTCCCTTTGTTCGCTGGGGCTCTCAGAGAGATGAGGGAATGAGAACATGAAGACTGAACCTGGGTCCCCTGCACTTTTTTGAGCACTCTTTTAATAGGTACATATGTTCTGAGAACTAATAGAGCTCAGAAATCAGGTCCCACTAAGACAGAGGGTTTTTAAAGCACTTTACTGAGAATAATTACAAAATGTGCAAATAAGAATATATTATGCAAAAAAAATCCAAAAAATATGCATACTAATTTTTAGAAAGAAAAGACTGATAATTCAGAAGTTATTATAAGTTTTAAGATGTTAGAAAACTCTAACAGCTGGCCAGTCTGTTAGGGATAAATCTTGCCTAAGCCTTAGATGTTCAGCTGCAAAGAAATGGAGGTCTCATTGCATTTGCAGATGGGAATTTTGGCATGAATATGAGTTCAATGTCAGATGAAGGCTGCCTCATGGAAGCATCCTCTTTTATTACCTAATCACCAACATTAAGCTGCACTAGTAGAGATATGCCAAATGAATGCACTTAATGTCTCTGGGTGGACTAGGTCTGATTTTTGTCCTAATGCTTATATTTTATTGTTACCTAAATGAGTCTGATATTATTCTGTGATCACTTTTGGCTCTGTGAATGTGAGGAATTAATTCAGTGACCATGTCTTTTGATTCTTATTCCCTGAAATCTCTTTCTGATCCAAAGGCCAGTCAGAGTTTGACTAGAGGCCTTAACTTATAAATCTTAGACCTTTACTATCCTAGATGTAACCTTCCTGTCTATTCCTGGAAGCAGTATTTTCATTCTCTTTGCAACACTTCCGTCCTTGGTTCTAGAACTGTTAAAAGGTTTAGAGCTGAAAAAAAAATTCCCACGATGTTTTCTGAATCTAGTTCTCTGCTTTGCTTAGTTAAAAGATAAATAAGTACCCAAAGTTATCTTTTATTTGTTTTATGCCAAAGAATGGTAATGTCAAACAGTTTGCTTTGGCAAGCAAAGAATATCTGTTTTTCCGCAAATATTTTGCTTTGTCTGCTTTGCTGAAAAGAGAAGGAACATTAGCATCCAACCCTGAGAATTAATAACATAAACACAGAAACCCTGTGTACTAGGTGCTTTAAAACAGAGAATATTAGCAAAGGTCCATAGAGTTTTGGACTTTAAGGGGGCAACTGGAGGAAATAGACAGAGTTTGGGTACTGTTGTCTCCATCAAAGAATATGAAGAAACAAATAAACTAACCTGTGGGCTCACAGGAAGTGTTTGCCAAAAATTATCTGAGAGAGCAGGCACTGATGACATATTTCCATAGACAGTATTCCTGTTCCCACATGAGAAGCAATTTTGTTTACAGTGCATTTAAAAATATAACTTGTGCTTTCAAAGTTTATATTCTTTTGGACTGCTCAAGGTCCAAATTCATTGTGAATGAAGTACTGATTTTCCTTTTTCCTATTTCAGTCAAAGCAGAATACTTTTCCATATTTCTGATGATACTAAAGCCAAAGAGATTGCATTCAGCATATTAACATCTGTATTATCTGCCACTAATTTACACTACTAAGAAGTCACAAATTCTTGCAGGATCATCCCACCCCACTATACTACTAGTAGATGTGTGTGCTCTATTAGCCAGTGAAAAAAAAAATTTTGTGTATACCACTATTTTAGAGCCATATTTTAATAAAATTCATATTTTAATAAAATTGTTTGTTACTAGTTTCTATAATTTATCCTTAAAAGAACTGGAATGTCCAGAAAGTGACTGGGCACAAATTATTTGATACTTAACAGACTGTTCCCGGTACATGTCCAGTCTGAAACTCATTCTTCACTCTACTACAAAACACAGTGGTTAGCTCAGCAGAATAAGAGGTGAAAAAAGAGAAATCTATCCTTCCTCAAATGTACTAAAAGGTCCATTTAAGCTATAGGTATAAAATCATTACTGCTGAACATAAAAGATTAGAAAAAAAAAAGAAAAAAACTGCCTTGATATCAAGAGTTTTAGATAAGTGCACAAGGTTAAATAAGAAACCCAAATCATTGAGATACCATTTTAAAAAACTTTTAAAATATTTTAAAATTTAAAATTTTAGACAATTATAAGACTGTAATTGTCATTTTAGTTATGGTCAACTTGTACTAAATTATCTTATTGCACTTTTCAGAAAAAATATTAGTGATGTTATGATTTAATAAGAAACTATTCCTCTGTACTAACATACTTTTAGGAGGTTTACCTCAGAAAAGAACTTAACTTTTCATCAGCTCTTTATCACTAGAAACTATCTGATTTCCTCAAATCATCTTTATAATTCTTTCAAAGGAATTATCTGGACAACAAATTCATTGAGCTTGAATGCTCCACCAGCTGAGTCAGTTCATCCCAAACTCTTTATCCCCACAAATAATTCTTCTTTTGTCTCATACAAAATCTAGAAGCACCTGTAGGTATCACAGTGCTGGTATCAGGGTGACCGCCAGTTTGTGGGTGTATGAAGAGGCTTCATCCTGAAGCTGTGATTCATAAAGTGATTCATACAGAAACATACACTTCTTTAACAGCATTATTCCCCTAATAGCACTGCTAATGGTGGCAATCTCTGTCCAAGGTGCTTGCTCCTTGCACCACCGCCCTCTCTCCCCTCTAGCAGTGAACCAGACCGAGGAGCTGATCCAGCAGAAATACAACTTTCTCAGGTAATTTTCCAGCCATATCACAGCTCTGATTCAGTTCTCTTCATGGTTATCCAGCAGAGGGATATTTATTGAAGGATGGGAACTGCTTAAGCTGGTTTAAGCATTGCTGCTGCTAAATGCTAGATTTATTTTTTTTTACTAATTTCTTATCAGGGAAGCTAAAACATTTTCTTTCAGTATAGGTTAACACTACACTAAAAGCCTGGCCAAAGTAGTAGTAGTACACTACACCAGTAGTATAGTGAGCTAACTGGTTATCCTCTGGAGAGGTGACAACTGTATATGGTTATTCCAACATCAGCATTATGACTGGTTGAGTTCTGAAAATGGTCAGGAAACAAAGGGGAAAACCCTTTTCTTGTTAACTAAACTACTGAAATTTGAGGTGAGAGAAAGACGAAAGGGAAAAATGGGGACTTGGGAAATGGGGAAAAATGGCCTTCCAAAGGAAGCTTGGACTATAAACGCAGGGCTCCAGACTAGAACCTTCTTCATAAGTGCAATATATGCACATGAAGCTGAAATAAAAAGAGGGGCTCTCATTAAAGAGGCTGTGGTTGCCTAACATTTTGGCAGAAAGAGCGTGAAGGGTGAAAGGAAGCTTTGGTCATATGCTGCTAAATAAATTTACCACTGGCTTTCTTTTCACATTTATTCACCTGTTTCCATTAAGCTTTCAAATTCACTAGAGGAGTGAGTGATAGAGAGGATGAAAAGAACCTCTGTATTTGTTTATGGAAACATTATGCTGTCCACTACCAATGTCTTCAGTGAGCTCAGTAATGAGGTGCTGAAGCAAAGCAAAGCAAATTTTAAGGAAAATGTGCCATTCAAATGTAAAGATTCCATCTCCTTCTGCATGAGGAGCTTTTAGAACTGAAGTTAAAGATCTCCTATATCACAAGGGAATATAAATGCTGAAGACATACACAAATTATGGTATGAACAAATTGTCAACATTTTTTAACAGCAAATATAGGCAAAATATATAAAATATTATCTTGACCTGTAAAAGAATAGTTGATCTACATAAGGACACTATGAAAAGAAGCAGATGTTCAGTCAATGAAACAGTATGGAAGCACTCTGCACAAGAAGTATACTCTCAAGACAAACACACATTTAAATCTTTGTTTTCCTTTAAGATCTAAAGTCTCTGAAATATTCAAGTCATGCAGACTAAGTTATTTTGGCTTTTTACAAAAAGTTTACATGCAAAGCTTTTCTCACCATGATTTTTCAGGCGCACTTTATCAGGTTCTCTGTTGCTTAGTATTCACGCTGTAGTTAGAGAGTACACAGTGACAAGAAGCTGTGGAACCATGGTGAGGTTTATGGCCTTATACAGAAGGCTGGACTAGATCATTACATGGTCCCTGGCCTTACAAGAGGGAAAAAAAAAAAGTGTTAGAATCTCATCCAAGCTGTTGGAATTCCCTTTTACACAGATGAGTTTAATACCCATGCACTGGTTCTCAAAACTATTATCCCTTACTTCAAGGAGGCAGGGAAATTTGAAACAAATGTAGAAACAACAATTACAGAAAATATATACTAGCCAGCTGGAAAGGAAATGTGAAGCACTCTTATATGCAGAACATGTTACTACTACTTCTTTCCCAGAATCAAACACAAAGCAAACAGAAAGAAGCATATTAGCAAAGTAAAATCTGTATTATCAAGCCCATGGGTGACAAAGGAAAACAGATCCTGGCAAGGGGGCTGAAAAAAGACTGTTTTGAGGATTACTACCCTGGATGTTTAATAAGGAAAAAACAGAAAAAAAAAGTTTATTGCAAACTTCCATTTATTTATTTAGCCATCTTTTCATGGCTACACACATCAATAAATTTTCTGGAAATAAATTTAAACAGACTAAATAACATCTCTCTGGAAATGTGAAATATTATTAAAATTATTACTTTCCATAATAAAGAACCAATAGGATTTGTAATATTAATACATATACAATACCTATTTTCTTTCAGCTGTTGTCCTAGAACAACTAGATCAGGACTTTTTGTCTTTTCTGTTTAGCTAAGTGAACTTTCTCTTATACATGACACCTCACATTTCAGGAGACACCTTGCAACATGCAGAATCTCCCATGAGCATCTTATCCTTACCTGGGCTGTTAGAGAACTCTGTAGTTCAACAATGTGAGAGATATTTGATCTTTCCGTAGTTTTAATTACTGCACCTGAATGTAATTGCTAATCGTATGAGAAGACAGATCCTCTTTCAACCCTGCCAAATGGTTGGTCTCTATCTCTTCCTGAGCACAAATCTCTGTGCTTCTACCTCAGCTCTAGGTTCTCTCTCAGTTAATTACGTTTTCACAGAGGGACACGTGTCTCCCTGAAATAGGAGTTAGTGCACCTCCTTGCCGAAGAAATGCAGAAGTTTGCACAGTTGTTTGGAAGTATGTGATATTTATATATTTCATCATGGTTTGATAGGAAAACCACGGGGCGAGTACTTCACTGGATATAAGCCAAAGCTAATTAATTTAGAAACATGAAGAAAGTGAACAGTCACTCGCAGCGGCCATCAGCTCCTGTGCAGGTGCATGCCACAGCGGAGTGGGGGATCGCGGCGTACAGGGCGCGTTCCTGAGCCAGGGAAATGCCCGGGGAGCACAGAGACCTGCCAGGAGCCAGACGCTCTCACGGGAGCGGCCGACGGGGCCTTGGCCGGGCCAGGAGTAATGGCGGCCACCCCCCACCCCCACACAAGGCAGCCCTGGGGAGCGCTGGCGACCAGGAGTGCTGCCGGCAGGATGGGCACTCTTCTGAGAGCAAAGGCTGCAGCTCTGGCTGGTGGGTCTGCACCATCTACCCCCGTGGTGTCCAGTGCCTCCACCCAGATGGAGCTGCTGGAGGGAGAGAGGCTGTGGTGCAGGCCTCAGGCTGCAGGCCGTGCCTAGACCTTCCTCCTGGGGCAGGGACAGGCGGCAGACCTGCCAGCAAAAGGTGAGCCCAGGTGGAGGACCTCCTGCAGCAGGTAGCTGAGCTGCAGGAGGCGGTGCGATGGATGCGTAACATCAGGGAGGATGAGAAAGAGTTAGATTTTTGTTCCAAGTGCAATCTGCAGTGGACCCACAACCAAAGAGCCAAAAAATTCCCCACCGGCACACACAGAAGGGAAGGGGAGTGATAATACAGAAGAACGGGTGGTTGCAACAGCAAGGACCAGCAGGAGGAAGAGACTTCCCCTGAAGCCTAAGGTGCCCTTGCAGAACCGCTTCACCACTCTGCAAACTGACGAGGAAAGACCCGTCACATCAGGAGAGATGCTGGAGCGTTATGCTTGTGCAAGTAAGGCAGCTCAATCTGGCCCCCCATATAACAACCAGTGCAACTAAGAAAAGGCAATGGGTGATAGTAGTTGGCAACTCTCTTCCAAGTATGGAGGCACCCATTTGCCAACCTGACGCACTCTCTAGAGAGCTGTGCTTCCTACTGGGGGGTCATATCAGGGATGACATGAGTCTCACTGAGAGACTACCAAGCCTTATACAGTCCACTATTACCTGTTGCCGTTGTTTCACATGGGCACCAATGATACAGCCAGGAGCAGTCTGAGGAGTATCAAGAAGGATTACGGAGTTCTGGGAGCAGCAGTAAGGGAGCTCTGGAGTTCAGGCTGTTTTTTCATCATTTCTTGGTCAAAGGGAAGGGATTTGAAAGGGCCACTCAAACCTGGCAAACCAACAAATGGTTACAGGACTGGTGCCACAGCCACAAATTCAGCTACTTAACCATGGGACTCTCTTTGAGAAACCTGGTCTACTGGGGGCTGATGGCATCCATCTGTCAGAGAAGGGAAAGAACACCTTCAGTAATAGGCTTGCCAAGCTGGTGAAGAGGGCTTTAAAACTAAAGTTGCCAGGAGAAGGGAACCTCAATCCATGCCACTCCTACCAGTTTGATGTCAGTGCCAGCAACAGATGCCTAGAGCCTGGAGAAGGATCACAGGTCAGCAGGAGAGTACCTGAAGAGCAGCACAAAGGAATTTCAGCCACTCCACCTGGTAAGTCAACTTCATTGGGAGCCAAACTTAAATGTCTCTATGCAAACACATATGGATGGCTCCTCTGACTAGAGTGTTGGAATGGAAGGATACAGGCTTTTTAGGAAGGACGGGCAGGTGAGACGAGGAGGGGGTGTCGCCCTCTATGTCATTGACCAGCTGGAGTGAATGGAGCTCTGCCCAGAGATGGACAAGGAGCTGACAAAGAGCTTATGGGTCAGGATTAAAGGGAGGACAGGGACAGGTGACATTATAATGGAGGTCTGCTACAGGCCACCTGAGCAGGAAGACCACGAGGGTGAGGCCCTCTATAGAAAGACAGGAGCAACCTCACTCTCACAAACCCTGGTCCTGATGGTGAACTTCAACCACCCCAATATCTGTTGGAGGGACAACACAGCAGGGCATAAGCAATTCAGAAGGTTCCTGGAATGCACTGATGATAACTTCCTTCTCCAAGTGATAGAGGAGCCAATGAGTAGTGGTGCTATGCTGGACCTTGTTCTCACTAGCAAGGAGAGGCTGGTGGGGAATGTGAAGCTCAAGGGCAGCTTTGGCTGCAGTGACCATGAAATGGAGGCATTGAAAATCCTTAGGGCAGCAAGGAGGGCCACAGCAAGCTCACTAATCTGGACTTGAGCAGAGCAGACTTTGGCCTCTTCAGGGATCTGCTTGGTAGACTACCATGGGATAAAGCCCTGGAGGGAAGAGGGACCCAAGAAAGAGGGTTAATATTCAAAGATCACCTCCTCCAAGCTCAGTAGTGATGCATCCCAACAAAGAGGAAGTCAGGCAAAACCTCCAGAAGGCCTGTATGGACGAACAAGGAGCTCCTGGACAAACTGAAACCTAAAAAGGAAGCCTATGGGGGGTGGAAGCAAGGGCAGGTAACCTGGGAGGAATACAGAGAAATTGTCCAAGCAGCCAGGGATCAGGTTAGGAAAGCTAAAGCCCTAATAGAATTAAAACTGGCCAGGGATGCCAAGGGCAACAAGAAAAGCTCCTATACATATATTGGTGATAACAACTAGGGAAAATGTGAGCCCTCTCTGGAAGGAAATGGGAGACCTGGTTAGCCGGGCTATGGAGAAGGCTGAGGTACTCAGTGACTTTTTTGCCTCAGTCTTCACTGGCAAACGCTCAAGCCACACTGCCCAAATTGTAGAAGGCAAAGGCAGGGTCTGGGAGAATGAAGAACCACCCACTGTAGGAGAAGATCAGGTTTGAGACCAGCTGAGGAACCTGAAGATGCACAAGTCCATGGGACCTGATGAGATGCATCAATGGGTCCTGAGGGAACTGGCGGATGAAGTTGCTAAGCCACTATCCACTCCATTTGAGAAGTCGTGGCAGTCCAGTGAAGTCCCCACTGATTGGAAAAAGGGAAAGAAACATAACCCCCATTTTTAAAAAGGGAAAAAAGAAAGACCTGGGGAACTACGGGCCAGTAAGTCTCACCTTTGTGACCAGGAAGATCATGGAATAGATCCTCCCAGAAACTATGCTAAGGCACATGGGAAATAAGGAGGTGATTGGTGGCAGCCAACATGGCTTCACTAAAAGCAAATCATGTCTGACAAATTTGGTGGCCTTCTATGATGGTGTTACAGTTTAGGTGGATAAGGGAAGAGTGACTCATGTCATCGACCTGGATATGTGCAAAGCATTTGACACTGCCCCCCACATAACACCCTCATCTCTAAATTGAAGAGACATGGATTTGATGGATGGACCACTCAGTGGATGAGAAATTGCCTGTATGGTCACACTCAAAGAATTGCGGTCAATGACCCAATGTCCACGTGGAGACCAGTGACAAGTGGCATTCCTCAAGGGTCAATACTGGGACCTGTGTTCTTTAACATCCTTGATGACGACAAGGACAGTGAGGTTGAGTGCAACCTCTGCAAGTTTGTAGACGACACCAAACTGTGTGGTGTGGTTGACACCCTGGAGGGAAATGATGCCATCCAGAGGGACCTTGGTGGGCTTGAGAAGTGGGCCCATGTGAATCTCATGAGATTCAACAAGGCCAAGTCCAGTATCCTGCACCTGGGTCAGGGCAACCCCTGGTATCAATACAGGCTGAGGGATGAAGGGATTGAGAGCAGCCCTAACGAGAAGGACTTGGGGGTGAATGAAAAGCTGGACATGAGTCAGCAATGTGCACTCGCAGCCCAAAAGGCCAACTGTATCCTGGGCTGTATCAAAAGAAACGTGGCCAGCAGGTCGAGGGAGGTGATTCTGCCCCTCTGCTCTGGTGAGACCCCACCTGGAGTCCTGCATCCAGCTCTGGAGTTCTCAACACAGGAAAGACATGGACCTGTTGGAGCGGGTCCAGAGGAGGGCCACAAAGATGATCCAAAGGATGGAACACCTCTCCCACGAGGACAGGCTGAGAGAGTTGATGTTCAGCTTGGAGAAGAGAAGGCTCCAGGGACTCCTTATAGCAGCCTTCAAGTACTTAAAGGGGACCTACAAGAAATCTGGAGAGGGGCTTTTTACAAGGGCATGTAGGGATAGGACAAGGGATAACAGTTTTAAACTAAAAGAGGGCAGATTTAGACTAGATCTAAGGAAGAAATTTTTCACAATGAGCATGGTGAGTCACTGGAACAGGTTGCCCAGAGAAGTTGTGGATGCCTCATCCCTGGAAATGTTCAAGGCCAGGTTGGATACGTCTTTGAGCAACCTGGTCTAGTGGAAGGTGTCCTGGCCCATGGGAGGGGTATTGGAACTAGATGACCTTTAAAGGTCCCTTCCAACCCAAACCATTCTATGATTCTATGATTCTGTACTCCAAGGCAAGGCAGTTAGCAAATTTACCGTGCTCTCATCATACAGAAAATGCTCATCAAGCAGTCATTCAAAGCAGCTCATCCATTAGTTAAGACCTCAAGTTAAGACCGTATCCAGAGACAGTAAGCCATGTGTAACTGGCCCTTAACACAGCTTAACTAACTCAGGAAATTGGTTCAAGGATCCAGCCTCATGAGCACCCCTGCACAACTGGAAGTTGTCATAACTGGAGAGCCAGTTCTCAAGCTGGTTTCTTTTCCTCCTTCAGATGAAAGGGGAGAACAAAAATTGCACTCTGCAAATGGAAAGGATACATTGCACAAGGAGTTTTGAGAGGAAAGCCTTGTGCTTTAAAACATGAAGAAAGGATGCCAGCTCAAAAACAGGAAACGTACATTTTGTTCTGGGCTTGAGCTTGAGCTCCACAGGACTTACAGGTGCTAAGAACATTTTACGCTAAGGGCTGTCAAGGGATGATGGTCTAGTTGCTAGGAAGCTTTTGGGGAAAGACAAATCAGTGCTGTCCTAAATTTTCCTTACATAATCAGCTTTAAAAAGGGGGTTTCCTCCTCCTGCTTTTAGCCAGTGAGAATTTTTGTTTTTCATAAGGACATCAGGCCTGTTGGTGTGGAGAATCAGTTTGGGGAGTGTGAATGCTGCTGTTGCCAGCAGTCCATGGTGCTAATGGAGAGATTTATATTTGAATATGGTCAGTGTCCTCAGCCTGCAGCTGGAACGGATTATTTCCAACATTTTTTGAAAGGTCAGTTGGTGCGTTTCTGTGTCAGCATTGTCAAGGATTTATGGACAGCAAGAAAAGGTCAATAATGCACACAAAATGGCCTGCCAAAATGAGTTGTGATCTACTAGTGAGTTGTTGCCCTACAAAGTTCCACTAAACTGAAGATAACATACAGAAAACCCACTTGTTAGTTTACCATGCTGTTTGGCAATTGCTCAGCATAGCTCAGGTCTCCTGCTGAGCTATGAAAAAAGTGGTACTAGAAGTCACAATAGGAAAAATTTTAGTATATATCATCTTCATGGTCCATTTTTCTTTCATGTGCTTCTCCATAATAATGTAGTGTTCACTGCATTTTCATGGGTGTCCAGGGTATGCATGTTAAAAAGAGCTGATCATATTCAGAGATATATTTGCCATTTTACATTATTGTGCTACGAGATCCTTAGCTGTGCAATATTTTCATTAAAAAGATGCTGCTGCCCATCTTTTATTAAATTAAAAGGGGAAGAAGTGTGGCAGGTGGATATTATGAGAAATTTTTTTTATGACTAATGAAAAAGTCTGGACTATGTTGTCACATTTTACAACAGTAACCGACAATGGCTGTACATGAGAAACAGAGCACATAGATAACCTTCCCCCCATCCCCGCCATCCAGATTGTGTCCAGACCATCACATGTATTAGCAACTGACTGACCTATCCTTCGTCCATTTGGACCCATTTAGCTTTTGGCTCACAGTCAAAATCCATAGCTCTAGCAAGTACAGAAGAGGAGGACTGTCTAAATCGCCTGTCAACGCCCACAGTAACCCACTGAGCTCATACTCAGCCGAGAAGCCTTCCTCACACATTGCTCATTCTGCCATGCTAGTGGTAGCACCATTATCACAAGTACTGTTAAAAAACACCAGCCCCCAAATCATGGACGTGTGATAAGCATCAAGCTACTCCCGGGACAGAGGCTCTCCAAGTCTCAGCACAATTACCTCCTCCCGAGTTGTCACTTCCCCCTTGCGCAGAGGGACAAAACCCAGACTCCTCTTCTGTAACCCAGCCAAAGGATCCTGCGGAAAACAACAGAGTATTGTTCCTCCTAAAATCCTTCACTGTTTCCCTAGGCATTTTGACTGTCTTCTCTTTCAGATTTTTCCTGCCTCTCTCTGAGACACCAGAAAGGGCACCCTGCTCTGACACCTCATTTTGGCCTTGATTGAAATGGCTGAGTGGCTGCTTCTGCTTGGTAACTTGGTCACAGCTGCAAAAAGACACAGAGTCCAACTGGGAAACCTTTTTGGGACATGTTGAGTTGGGTGTCTGTGCCCTCTCTCCCAAAAACAAATGTGCAGAAGTCAGCATAGCTATCATGTTTTGCATCAGGTGAAGGTCCCTCCCTCAACCTGCTTCTGTTTTATTGCTGTTACGAGATAAATTACGGAATTACACCAAAGAGGAAATGAAAACAGAAAAGGCTTTTTCTCTTCTGTATCAACTATTTATTGTTACCCATTTCTGTGTCCTGTAGTCTTTTTAAGGAAGTCAGATAAACTTCAGATAAGCAATAAGAAATCTCCTATTACACTTTCATACTTCAACTATTGTTTGTACTGTCTTTCTAGCATGTCCTAGAGCAACAAACCACTGTCCAGAGAATAAACATGGAGGGAAGCTACTTTTAAATCTCAAAATAGTACTTCATTTTGAGTTTTGTTCATCGCTGGGATCCATTCCAATTTTAATGAAACAGAATTTCTTGGTCATATTTCCACATTACGTTTTCCATCTTTCATTAAAGCAGAGCCAGAAAAGCACTTAAGCACATGCTTAAAACTTCAAAATACATTCTGAATGTATTGCCTAATTCCTGTGATATTTTTGTTCACTGGGGGTCTTCACAAGTTCAGACTAATACTAGAAATTGGCTTTGATTTAGATAAAAGCATTCTTGTCCTAAATGAGGTCAAATACAACAAGGCCAAAACCTGAAACCTTCACATATGCTGGGGGAGACAGACACTATCATTCTTCCCTA
>NW_010540995.1:18111-50802 GCF_000687285.1 Phaethon lepturus
GCCAGTTCGACACAATACGAAAAGAAATAAGTAACTCCTCTAGCTTCCTCACCACAGACAGCTGTCCCACTTGCTGGCCCATGCGCTAGGTTGGCTCAGGAGCTAGCAACAAGAGCAATGACTACTTTCAGCAAGGTGACTTGCTGGGTACAGTGCTATCCAAACTGAGCTTTAAGAGACTGTAAAAGTGGCAGCATAGCATTCTCCTATCCATTTTTTTAGGACAGTTCTGAGTCTTTGTTATTACTGGCTTCCCTTTTTCAAAGCAAGGGCGTTTTGTACTGGTGGAGGTTCCTGCAGTTGTTTCCCCCTTTAGGAACCCCATGTCTTCAGATAAAAGTGCAGGATTTCCTAAGTGGCTCACAAACAACAGGCCAAATTCTTAATCCAGTTTCAAAATAGTATTTTCTTTAGTAGTCTTCGTGAAGAAGGTTCAGCTCCCGGAGAGCAGGAGCAGGCTATTTTAATACAAAGGAACTCAGACCTTTAAAAGGGTTCAAGCTGCTCTTTATATCTTCCAGAAAACCTTCCTCTGAATCGCATGCTCCCAGCGTCTGCTCCCTATTCTCACCTATTCTCCTTCTTTCACCTGGGGAGTTAGGTAATGTCTGGCCCAAGTACAATAAGGCCCCCGCCCCCTTTAAAGGCCATCTTATTCTAAAACAACATTGTTTATGGATTCCATATGGTCTATCATTAGTGTTATCCTTGATTCTCTGTCTCTCACTTTCCTCTTGTGCAATAAAAGAGATGAAGTAACACATTGTAAAAGAATGTGTTTGCAAGATAGAATAGACATCTGCCTCTCTCCTTTGGAGGCTGCTGCGAGAATACAGTTGCTACCTATTTTGCCAATTTGACCCCAACATGTCTAGGGCCTCTCAGAGCAATTGTGCGTGAACACATCAACCTCTTCACAAGCAATAGCACTGTGTCTGAGATGGCCATCGATTTTACTTTTTTGTGCTGTTACTGGCACACTTTGTCCAAAAACTACTCAAGTTCTTGTTGGTACTGTTGCGAAAGATGTTAAGGATCTTTCAGGGAAGATGTGACCTGATCTTTCTGGAACATTTTAAAAAAAGTTGTCTTTCTCTTTTAAAGCAAATTTCATTCTTCCTTTGAGCCAGCAAGCCCTGCATATTCAGACAAGGCCAGGAAGAAGTCATGTTTCCACTTTCAGAATTGAAGACAGAATGCTTTGTACATTTCTAAGAAAAAACAATCCACTCCAACTCAACCACATAACTTGCTTTAGATCTGTGACAGCTTAAAAATTAGTAAGAATAATTTCATCAATTAAAACCACCTGCTGTTTGATTTATGACGACTGTACAACATCTAAGAATCAATGCGCACAGTGGATATTTTTGTCAAAAAGGCTCATTTTGCCCTCTCTTTTTTATGCCGTCTTAAGTCAGGAATACCTCTGATCAATTTTCTGTAATTAGTCTAGTGTAAAAGTGTACAAAAGTGGGTGGCTTCTCATTGCAGTGGAGGCAGCCCCCTGACCTTACACTGGTGTGGTTGAGATGGCAATCGGGCACAAAGGCTGCAAAATTGGTCTTTAACCACGCACTTGGTGCCCTGTCAAGCTTAACAGCGTTGGGAAATCTGTTCATATGTCTCATTTCATTGTCTGCTAGCCATAAGGCCATTGTTTTAAAACAAAAAATTGACAGTATGTCTTCTCTTATCATTGCATGGAAAAGGATATAAAAATATAAATAGCCTGAAGGCATTTGTCTTTCCAGATTATTTGAGAATAACCTCATCTTAATGAAGGTACAAACAATATGCTTTAACAGAACCTGCAGCATAGACTCTGACTGCAAAAGGAATTATTATTATTTCTCTTCTGTTCCCTAAGTAATCAGACTGGAAGACAGGTCTCCTTGTGTTAGTTCCCAGCCATAAGACAATTATTTTAAAAACACTGAATCTATTCTTTCCTCCTCACTGGAGACCTGGTGTTTCACTGATTACTCAGGGAAAACTATTGCTGGAGTTGGTGAAATATTTTTGGAGTGAGGTATGTAGAGGTGGGCATACTTGTTATAGTGCTAAAATTATTTTTCTCATGCAAAAGATAACCAATTAATTACACTACCAAAAGCATACTAGTTGCCAGCAAGACCACTGAATCTTTCTTTTTAAGTTAGAGGAAGCTTAAGTATCTGCTTTCCTGCCAACTTCATTTCATGGTCTTGTGTCTATCCTCCTTCTACACATATCCATGGATTTCCAGCCAGAATTACAATTATTCTGTGTGCCACTCCTTTTCCTTGTAAGCACCTGAATGACTCTTGCCTTAGTCACATTTTTCTCTGCCTTCTGAAATCTCTATAATCTGGATTTATCTACGAGGTCAGAGACAAAGTAAATTCAAATCAGTTCATTCTATGAGAGACCAAGAAGGTCCTTCAAATTGTCTTGTGATTGTGGGAATAAAGCTGGCGAAGGCAGTGACTAGATCCTCCACAACAGCAGCAGCCAAGCAATAGATACAGACTTTCCAGGGAACAGAGCTGTACAACTGGCAAAGGATTCTCCATTTACCAGAAGAAGAAGTTCTTAAGTAGGATAAAAGACTGCATGTGACATACGGTACTGTGGGAGAGACACCAAAGATCTTAACATAGATGCACTCATATAAACATTGCAAAACCTCAGGTCACTTCAGGTGCTTGTTATTATTTTAATATTATTGCCTCTGACTGACAGTAAACGTGAATTGGAATTGTGTGTTTGAAAACTTGTATGTATCATTTACTTACACCAAAATGTAGTTGAACCTCTATACTTGAAAAGGTCTGCTCATTATTAGTCTGGGATCGATTTTTGGACACTGCTTTTTACACTGCTATATTTGAACTAGATACTGGTAAAGTCTTCTTTTCTCTAACATACTCAGTACAGTGTAATTTATAGTGTTATGCAGATGCTGGATCATTTGGAACTCCATTCTGTTGCACATAATTTACATTGTCTGTGGCAAATAAAAAGATAAGTACAATCCATATTGCAAATGCATTGTACCATTATGAATTTGCATGCTTTCTCTTTGCTCTTCTTCACCTCATGGAATTTATGTGGTCATTGTAGCAATGTCTGATATCACAGTAAATATCCTTTTATCAGTTATGTTTGGATTTTAAAACTAACTGTTTCTAAATACATTGTCATAGCAGTCTTCACTATCACCCTAAATAATTCCCAAGCTACAGTAAAAAATTCTACTGAACTGAAATATTACAGTAAAAGTAAGGACACTGCTTGAAAATACACTTAACATGTTTTCTCGTATTTAATTCCTATTCAAGCAAGCAGTCCTAAATCAGATTTTATTTTATTAAATCACTTTACAGATTTAAATCCATTTGTGTTGGACCATTTTTTATCTCAGTGACACTTTTATGTGGACCATATAGCTCTTTTGAAATAATTTTCACTTGAACATCAGTGTTTCACCATGTCAACAAACATTTCCCTGATGCAGACCACCTAGCCTTTTCAAGGTTCAGACACATAAAGTGATCTTCCAACTAGATTTGAATGGATAGTATCAAAGTAAACTTTAAATACAACAAAATACACAGTTCTGTGAGAAGATAACCCACTGAACCTCACTCCCTAAGGTCTGGTGTCTTATGTCTGAGTTCCCATGTTCTGATGCTGTGTAAGAGGAAAGTTCATGTTTCAATTTTACTTGAGCTGCAGCATTGGAAGGTCTATTGCCTATCTGTAGCACTCTATTTTTATAAAAAATTGTGAGAATTTAGACTGACATCTCTTGAAAACTTGGTTCAATTCGGCTGAAGAGTTGCAAAGTTATTAAAGATGAATTGATTGAAAGAGACAATGTGGTTCCATGAGCTTCATTCTCATAGGAAACCATGACAACTAGAAAGAGACATTTGGAGATCTTTAGCTGGAACAATTTGGTACAGTTTAACTTACCTCAGTGAGCTGGAGTGACCTGCTAAAAATAGAGAGTTATTAAAATGGAAACACTGGACTGGGCAAATTCTATCTGCATGCTCTCTCCTCTGCAGCTCCTTGTAACAGAAACACAATGTAACTGAATTTGAAATAATTCTTCATATGTTCAAAAAACAACATGTTTTTAAATGAACATTAAAACCAGCACTTTAACCATTGTAAAAGTACCCTGTAATCAAAATACAGTACATTAATTTTGACATAAATGAAAAATTCACTTTTTAACCCTGACTTTTTGACATTATTTTTATTACGCTGCAATTTTACAAATCAATGCTATGTAAAAAATAGAAATGTGATTTCTCTGTTTGTTTAGTTTCTAATCAAAAGTTTTCCATCTCCTTTTGATAAATTACCAGGAAATTTTTAATGTAATTTCTAATGATATAAACTATCCATATATAATGGCTCCCTGTAAAGCCATTACCTAACCAGGTGCTGCATAATAAAACAAATAAACAAATACCAAAATATGATCCACCACTACTGCATGAAAAAGGAAAATATTAACCAAGGCCTATTTAAAAAAATTTCATGTGATAAATCACAATTTGTTAAAAGTCAAATGAATGAATATGTTTAAAGAATAGAAGCAGAAAACAGAGACATTCAATCCCTTTTAAATTTTCTCCACAAAAAATAACCTCTTTATTTGATGCAGTACATTAATAAAACATTATTTATTAACATACAGAAACTGTGACATGCTAATGTGGGACTTGAGGGAGTTTGTTTCAACTACAGATGTCTTCAAAAACTTCCCTTCCCCCAGCAGGGCGATCTCAGGTGGGATGTGAAATGTATGCTCAGCCACCGGCTGCAAGAAGTCACTAAAGCAAACACTGAAGCACCTTGGCGGAGGCAATACTATCAACCGACACTTCTGCTCGGTGACCCTCTCAGGTCTTAGAAATGGTCTTTTCGGATTCCGGGTCTTGCTGTATTGATTTCAATCAGCAGCTTTTCCTAAGAGCCCCACTTTGAAATAGCCCTGCCAGAATTTCTACTCTCTACCCCAAGCTTTATCTCAGGGTTTTTATTCGCATTTGACATCGTTCAGCTATATGACAAGAGAGGATTTTGTGTATGTACTTGTTTCCCTACCCACTTTTTTTTTTAATTATGTTTGTTTTCAACATGAGTAAATCCGTTTACTTACGCTTTCACTTGCTCCATCGAGGGAGGCACACTGAGCTGCCTCAAGTGCTGTTTTGAGAATGTTTTGCATTTTTGGCCATGCTTCAGAGGGACCAAAACATTTCTGTCAATGACTTCATTAACGCCAGGATTTTACCCCCGGCTTGTGAACACTGGAGGCACCCCGCAGGAGGCTCCCCCACCGCTCAGACCCCAGCGCTTCCCTCTTATCCCTACCCGAGCAGCAGAAGCTTCAATAGCCCATACAGCTCTGCGGTGACACCCTTGCCCAAGGTGGTGAGGGGCCAGGCAGCCGCCGCTCCGCACCAGGGCGCAGGAGCGGGGCCAGAAGGGCAAAGAGCAGGAGCCACTTGTGCCTTCCATCACGCCTCTCCCTCGCATGAGGCTGCACCCGCTGCACCGCGTCTCCGAAGGCACGGAGCAAAGCAAACCGGGGGAAGGCAAAGCCGCTTAAGCCCTGTTTGCACCTCTCCCGACTCCTATAGCTCTTGGCATAAATTATAGCTGCCTGGAGGGCTTTTTGATGGTTAAGATTTGGGAGGGGGGAAAGAGTATTTCAGACAGTAAAAAGTTTCAAAGTTTTTCTCTTTTTCTGTTGTTTTTTTGTTGTTTCTTTTTTTAAATGAAGAAAGCTATCAGGAAATCCTCAGAAGAAACTGAGAATGGGTTCCTGATGGCTAGATGGATTTTGCCAAAATCCATTGCAAGGTTTACTTTGAGTAAGCTCAAATCAGGTTGCCATATGGAATTACTCCATGCAGCAGCCTGACCTAGAGCAAAACTGAACAAAGCTGAGATTATTTACTAAACTCCTAAACCACTGGCTGTTTTGCATCTCTCCCACACTGGATCTAATTCCCTAAGTAAATAAGCACATATTAAGTTAAAAACCCAAGTTAACGAATAAGAGAAATAGTTGTACGCAAGGTAGGCTGTTTGATGATACACAAAACACAACCATGGGTCAGCATTCACGCCCCAGACCATCTCAAAGCTTGCTGGCACCTGCAGCTTAGCATATTTACTGCTGTAGCCAAGAAGATTGATCACAGGAAGCCAAAGCTGTTCAGTTAAAAAAAAATAAGAATCAGCTGTTTTCTGTGAGCAGTCTGTCAGATAACCAGCCTAATGAAACTGTGGGCATTTCTCCTGAGCTCAAGAAACATTCATGCTGGAGAGGATACTGGAGTCGTTCTAATACTTTACAGTTGTTTTGGAGGTTAAATAGAAAGCGGCACAGACAAAAGGCTCTGCCTTTGTGATTAAAGAAAAGGTAAAACACAACATCAAAATGCACAGTTGTGCCCTGGACTAAAATAGACATAACACTAATGCTGTATTTTTGACCTCACTGATGTGATACAAATTGAATACACAAAGGATGTCTTTCACTGGTATTCTTTAAAAAAAAAATTACAAAACTGTCCCACAGACAAACCAGACAGACAAGACACAGTCCTGCTTTTGTAAAAATAATTCATAGCCTGATGAAATGTCTTGTGTCAGAATCAAAACCAAGAAGCTTCAGGTGAAAAATGGATCTGGCTCCTGTTAGAACCACGTAAGCTGCTCTGCAGCCTTGGCTCTCCCTGTCTTGGGCTCCAAATGGATGCAAAGGTAAAAGGAAAGCAGCAAAAAGCACAGTGATCCTAGTGTCCTTTAACAGGACACATCACCAATGTGGAAAACACAGACATTCACGCAGGAACTTTTAGCTAGCTTGTACATACAAACATGGTTTCTCCAGCTGCCTCACTGTCAGTGGAAAAGAGCATTTCCACATAAGTTGCCCTATCTGGTTGTATGCAGGCAGGACTTCACTGGGCAAGCATTTATTCTGCTGTGATGAGAACAGTCTTCTGGGTGTTCACTCAGTTTTGCTGGACAGTGTGGAGAAAAGACATAGTTTCACATCTTCAGGTACATTCTTCCTTTCATTTCTTACCACTTGTGAAGCTCATAGCACAAGAGAAATGTGGCAGTCTAACCTGCTTTACGGACAATGCTAATGTAAAAATGTGGGTTTAAATGGTGATGAGATGCTCACCACTATTTCAGCCCTGTTGCACCTGTAAACTCTCTGCAAGCCAGAGGGCCATCGTTTTTCGTATGTGACGGACATGTAGACAATCATGGTAGGTGGCACAATCGGTGTAGCCTTAAGGTTGCTCTAGCTGATCCCAAGAGGCTGACCAGCTCAGAACTACCTCAAGCTTCAAGGGAGATAGAAGGAGCCATGGAAATGTTCCTTTTGTCTGCCTTTTGAAAGTGAATCAAATGATCTCTGGAACTACATCTTGGGAAATTGAAAGCGTCCAGCTTAAAAAAGAACTTTGACCTTTCTTCATAATTTTTTCATGTTTCCTTCTCAAAAAACAAAGAAGCAAACAAAAAATCAAATAAATGCAGCACATTTTATAATGTTTGCCACACAGCTTTGGTATAATTTCCAAATATGTCGTATGATTCCTAGGAATATTACTGGAAGTGAAATATGGCTTCCATATGACCTTTACCACCTGATACATTGGGTACCAAATAGTGGAACTTCTAGTCAGCTGAAAGTTTGGAATATGCTGATATTTTCCAGTTTTTATTTCCTGGGTGTCAGTTTATGTTCTGCATTTTATATCAATATTTGTATTATATAATATTTTTATTTATAGATGAAAAAGGATATAGCTAACAGGTAACAAATATTGTTAACATGATAAAAAAAAACAAAGCTGATGACAGCTCATGATAATAAGGAACAAATTAATAATAATGATGAGATGAACAGTAATAATGAACATTTAATTATTTGTATGTAATTTAATGCATGCTTGACAAAATCCCAATTTTTTAGTTTCCCTCTCAGGTGCAACTGATAGTAGCTTTTGTTGTTATTTTCCAATACAGGTATACGTCCTCTGGTTTCAGTTTTCATCCTCATGTTCTGTTTGCAGGCCAAGAGTGACAACATTTTGCAATGCAGCTAAAGTAGTATGTGTATTTTGTATGCTGAAAGCATCTATCATCTTTTAGACTGTAGCTTTTCTGAAAAGTTCATCACCTCCATTCCCTCAACCAATAACTTTCTTGTAGCAGAACTAATGCCTGTGAGAAAAAGATTGCAGGGTCCTCAGTATGACATTTATACCAGCTGTATAAAGGAGGGAAAGGGAAAGGGGAGTGCAAGTGATAGAAACTGTTGCTGGATAGCCATTTTCCTCATGAAAAGGAAAATATGGTTTTCAAGATCAACAGAGGACACTTGCTGGGCAAGCTAGATCACAGGATTTGTGAAATCACAGGCCAGGGCTTGGGGCAGAAGGGAGGGAAGGGAAATGGAAGGAATAATGCCTGCGGGAGCTGAAAATGAGAGGACTGCGGGAGAAAGGCAATGACAGTTTGTGGGCAAAGACGGATGTCTGGAAGGATGAGCAAGCTTGATGATGGTGAGGCCCAGCTGTTTCCATGTATACATTGCCTTGCACCTGACCTCTGGACCAGAGTCCAGTGTTGTGTGCGTGCTTAGTGAAACTCCTGTTAGCATCCATGAAGAAACCATGTAGCCTGTCACACTTTGCGCTGTGGTGGATAGTCCTTTTTATTCACACAGGCATGCCGGGCTGCATAGCAGCAGGCTATTTGTGACCTCCCGACAGTCAAAGAAGCTGTATCAAATGAAATTGCTGATGCTGAAGCCTCTGATGGCCACCATATGGGGATAGAGGAAGTTCCTGATGGTATCACACACTTTTATTACAATGGCCATGACAGCAGATTTCCTCAGTGCAGAGCAATTTGCCAATGAGTGTAAGAGCCAAGAGTGAATAAAGACCAGTGGGCAATGGGTATTCTTTATGCACCAGAAGAGAGACTGAAGAGTAGGCATGGACGTGGCAAGACTTTCAGCACACAGCATCCAGGGTGATACTCAGTTTTGTTGCAGAGCCGAGCATGAAGAAACTAGGACTTCTGCTGCCCTGTGGAGGACAATATGGTCTCATGAGTGCCTATTGATGTCAGTGTCTATTTTTCAGCATGGGCTTCAAAGGCAGAGAGGTAGATTAATAAACAGGCATTTCTGAAGCCCCTCACCCATGCATTTAAAAAAAAAGAAAGAAAGAAACCCAACACATGTTCTGCACAGCTAAACAGCATCATTTGGGGAAAAGATGACACCATTTCCTGCCTGCATGGAGAACCAGGGCCAAATTCAGGCCAAGGAGAGGGGAACTGCCTAAACTACCCCACAGGAAATGCTAAAATCATGAACGTAATTTAAACATCTAGCTCAATGCTGCAGCATATTCCCTAATCCCAGGAATATCTCCAATAACTGAGTGCCCATGTCCGTGCCAGGAGCAAAGGGCCAGTGACACAATTGCATCTCCATTTTATGCAATTAATTTGCTTGAGACTCAAAACTGACACTTCTGTGCATCTCACCCCCACCCCACCACTTATGTATTTTGCTCTAAGTCTTGCGAATGGAAAATATGTGAGCAACCACTTTCTCTCCTGAGAAAGCTGTTTTCTCACGCAACCACATCATCAGGCTCCCACTACTGTGACACCATGTCTCGCATTTTTTCACCTGCAGTGAAGAGCCTCAAAGAAAGTGACTGAGGGGATGGGGTTTGATGGCTCAGAAACTAGTCTAGAAAGTGAGAGCTATGACCCTGAACCCTTGAGTTCAGAAGGACCTAAACCCTGGAGCAGGCAAGGGTTGCAGAAGCCAAGCTGCTGCACAGCGGCTCCTATTATTATGGGTCGATTGAACTGTACAAGCACACAAGCTCAAGTAGTAGCCAGCTCTCAGGTCTGAATGCAGTTTAGCACAACTTCTCACCTATTCCTTTGTCATAACACTGCTCATTGTCTGAGTATAGTATTTTAAGCACCTAAGGGTCATCACGCTCCAAGTCAGCAAGCTGATTTAGCTGACACACAGGCGTGGTGGATGGTTTCAAGAAACATGGCAAACTATTCACAAAGTAGATGATTAATCTGATTAAGCCCCTGCAAGTCAGCTCTTCCTGACAGAATAGTACTTGAGCAGGTTCAGAGATCTTTCTTAAATGGGGTAACAGTACATTATCAGTGTCCCTTCATATTTTGATAAACTTCATTTAAGATTCAGAGAGCACTTAGGATTCACAGGAGTGAAAATAAATTACTTTTCTCATGTCCCCTCCCAATTCTGAGAAATACTCTTGTTAACTAAAACAAATCCTGAAAATGTAACCTATATAGGACAATCCTTAGTTTATAAATGTAGAAAACCAGACAAAAATTCCATATTGGTAGCTATATTTTAAACCAAAAAAATCTTCACATAATAAATACATCTTATGCACATTAACTTCAAATTTACTTCAGAAAGCTATTTACAATATAAATAATTATAAATGGGAACACTTTGCAAGATAATGTTGACATAGCTAAATTGTATTTCCTACATTACATTCCAAAGGAAAACTTCAAATTACAGATGTTATGCTACAATGTCACTAGACCCTATACATTGCAAGGCATGGTATTTGAAATGCTGGCAATCTGTGTCTTTTTTTCCATAAATATAACCCATTGGTTTAAAGCAAACAAGAAATGCTTCATTATGTCTCAAGTGCTTTTTTTGTTAGACTAGTATATTTTATGCATTGAAATATTTACCTCGGAAAAAGTTGTAGTGCCTTAAAATTACTTTTCCTAGTAGACTTCATTTCCTTAGAAATGTAAAGGTGCCAATGTTTTATAATGTGTAAGCAAGATTATGTTTTGCATTTCCAAACTTCCCACCATATGGGTAGCTGAAAAGAAAAAAATGTATGCGGTCCAAATTGCAATAAATAAGAACATTTTAAAACTGTGTTTTGAACCCTGTAACAATAGGACATTGAGAACTCCGTGTGAGAGGGGAGTTAAATAGTGAATACGACGAGACAAAAAGCTTTGTTTCTTCCTGTATTTGATCTTTCTTTTCAAATACAGCTTCATAGGTGGAGTCATAAATTACCTCTTTTCAGAAAGGGATGTATTCCTAGCAACTTAGAGCCAGATTTATGCACAGAACCCTTGTATACATAAGCTAAATGCCACAGTGAAGTTTAACCTCACATCAATTTTTTTTCATTAATAAATGCTCTAAGGAACTGTGAAATGGAATCACACTAGTGCTCTCACTGTTCTGAACAGAAGACTAGTTAATCTTTTTGTCTTCAGAATAACAGCTCAGTAAAAATACTTTGCTAAAGCCTCAACTACCCCTCTAGCAGGCTTTACTAGCACCAAACTGAAGGGTCATAGAAAAAAACTCTGGGGTGTTTTTGTTTTGAGTTTTTTTGTTGGTGGTTTTGTTGGGGTTTTTTACTTCTCAGTGCATACAGCAGAAATATTCAACCATCAAAACTAACTGCGAATAAAACAAAATAGGTTCTCCTCCACATTGTGGAGGTGTCTGGAGCTAATCCAGTATACCTACAGGAAAGCATGTTCATCCACCATTGCTCCCCATAACAAAGCCTGTATCGCCTTTAGACCTCTAGGTGTTTTAAGTAAACTTCCAACTCATGGAAAGAACAGAGCCTGAATCCATTTGCTGCCAGGCATTAACTATAGCCACCTTAAAATAGACATAGCTAGGTTTAGTCCTGGAACTGTGTGCTCTAATCCCCATTATACACAGCTTTGTATGCAGAAGTTCGGAAATCAGTGCGTATGCCACAGCTTTGTTCCCTGACTGAAAGGTTAACTGACCTTCGGAATAGCCAGCCTGATTTTCTGGGGTGGCTGCGCCTTTTCCAGAAATACTATGCGACCTTTTATTTTTTCCCAGCTCACTCGGGATGTTCATATAAATGAACGTATGGTGGTTAACATACTTAGGACATTAATGAATAAATGCTGCATGTCCAGAGATAAAAATGAGATTCAAATAAGAGTGATTAAAAGAGCAGATTTTCACTGTGTAAGCTGTGGTGGTATTGCGACACACCAACAAAAGCCATTTAAAGCGTAAGAAACACTTCTGGAGCTCTTCAGTGCAGAGAGGTGCACTCAATCTTTCAAAGCATGTATGAATAACCTTTATCATAGAAATACAGCCACTACAGTTACTGCCTTCCACAGTTTCCATACTCACATCTTGAGATTAAAAAAAAAAATCACAAACAAACTCCAAACATATTGCCAGTTCACAACAACTTAGCTTTTTTGCTCTTACACATCTTAAGTAGTACCTTACTCCACAAATATTCCCATTTCAGTCAATGGGACAAGTTGCTGAGTAAGGTTCTTCTTCTAATTTAAGAATAGCTATGCAAATTTGTCCAAAATTACAAACTCCATGCCCCTGGGGTGTAATTTTGTATAAAGCAGAGGGATCTTTTTTGATATATACCAAAATATACCAAGATATACCAAAATCATAATGCACCAAAATAATAATGCACCATCCATTGATATCAGTTAGAAACGGTTTGAAAGAGCTGTGGTCACACTGTATTTGGAGTAGGTACAAAATAACCATTTGGTGTCAATAGCAAAACACTGTTATCTTAGAGAAATGATGCAACACAGCAACTTATATTAATTCTGTTCCAAAACACAACCTACATACCTTCTTTAAAATTATAACCTTTAGCTAATGTGATACATTTGAAATGTGTTTGGTACAAATGCCTTGCATTTTTCAATTTTGCAAAATACCTCATCTGATTTAGAAAAGGAAGAAACAAAAATAGAAGAAGATATCCTTGAAGGATACTAAATGAAAAATTAATTAAATAAATATGTAATGGAAAAAATAAGCTTTATACCATATTGAAAAGTACATGTTATATGAGCTGCAGTGATATTATATGCTATAATTAAGATTGCAAACTTGTTTTCATGTAGCATGTAGCATGCGGAGTCTATGTTTACAGCACTCAATGCTTTCTGTCAATTAAGAAGAAATTCCTGGCTATCTAAAGAAGCAGGATGGCAAATTAGCTGAAAAAGGCATCTGCCTCTGGCAGACACTACTGAAGTGCTAAGGAGTGCCGGCTGCTGGAATCCCACAAGCGGAGTGAGCGTCAGCCTTTGCTTGTAGCACAATGTGGCTGCATGCACGGCCCTCTCTACTGATATATTCCATTCATTACAGTGCATTTTGCTGCATTTGTCATGCTAGTGGACTGGAACTATTGAAAATAGAACAAATAACTACAGTTTGGGAAGTTTTATTTTGGGATCACAGTAAATAAGAATGGGGAATTTTTATTGCATAGCACACCGGCTTTTTTCCTAGGTGAAATCATACGGAGTACAAGCATCTTATATTGTGCCTGTTTGTTTTATGTCTTCTATTTTTCAAAAGTGCCTGTCAGAATGAAAATACAACAGTGCCCAAACTGTGGTTTCCTGACTACTTGTGGCCATTAGACCACAGCCAGGGAACTGCAGATGGTTTGCAGAACTCTATTGCCTTCTAATTAAAAGCTTGATAACAAGAATGCTTGATGACCCCAAGAAACTTGGGTGCTGACAAAGTCATCCAAACAGTTCAGGAAACCCTTCTGTAACACAAAATAATATTGACACTTAGACTTATTTTTTATATGTACTAGTAGGAATAATATGATACCATGTACCTCTACTCTAATTCGCTTTGCAAATTGTATTTTAATACTGTACAGTGAGACTCCAAATACAAGTTTATTCATAGCATTCATAGGAATAAGTGAAATAAATATGTATCCAGAACTAGATTTATCAAAAATACTTTCTCATCCCTATGCTTTAGGAATATATACAATTGTTGGGCTGAAAGAAGTCCATTTTGGTCCATTCCTTCCTCTGAGTTAACAGTTGTCAATGTTTTTCTTCCCCTTAATTATTTGCCTTGTTTTTATCTCAAAACTAACAAACAAACAAACAAAAATCTCTAGCTGCTTCTCTTTATGACTTTTGTTATTCATTTGGCACTCATTCAAATAAACTTCTTGCCATATCATTTTGTTCTCTTTTGCCTTGGTTAACATTCAGTGCCCTGTCTCTCATTTCTGCCGCTAGTTCAAATAGTTTTAGACCATTATTTGTCTCTCCTCTGTGCGGAGCTTGGTGCATACCAGTGACATTCCCCCTGACTTTTTCCCCTTACAAAGATGACAGACCCAGTTTATTTAAAGTTTTTATTAGATCTTTCAGTCTCTTTATCTTCTGCTGAGCTCTGCTCCACCTTTTCTATTATGAGCTTTAGATAATAAAGACCAGACTGTGTTGCTCTTCCTTGTGTTCAACGTACATTTCACCAGGAGTGATCACACTGCAGTCAACAGAGATTGCTTATGGAGTAAGGTACTACTCAATTCAAGATTCACAATCTGCCTTGGAGTGATCAGGACTATACACAATATTCCAAGTTCAGAGAGGTAATTTCCTCTGCTTTCAAGTACATCTCTACTTACGTGCCTTATAATGTTATTATTTAGCTTTTGCTTCTGATTAGTTTTATTTGAAAATAGATATTTTTAACCCACCCATAGCATGCTGGTTTATATTTAGTCCCACTGATGACTCAGTCCCATATGTCAAGCTTCTTAATGTTACAAACGAAGCTAGACTTAGTGCTAATCTCATTTTAGTAACCATCTCAAGTCTCCTTACCTCTGCATTGGTAAAATAGGGAGTGGTGGTCCTGCTCCTGTTGCAGTCAGCTTGGAGACTTCATATAAATGCCACACAAAGAAGGACAGGTCTAGTAATTGTGCCTACAAATGCCCTATTTTACTTTCTTTTAGCATACGTTTTTTATTTACTCTTTTCCAATCAATTAGTGTCTCTTTGTTCATGAGATTATTAAAGATTGCAAAAAGTTTTTCTGCCTCTTTTGATGTCTTCTATAATGCTAGGACAGGCCCTGATAATATCAGCATTCTTAATACAATTGAATTTCTTGGAACCCTGATTTCCCTCAGTAATTTTTTATGTACATATGACTGATTTTGATATCCGTAATATGTTCTGATATTCATTAAATTTTCTGCTGTAAGCAAGAAAAGAGTGCATATCCCTTTTTCAAAGTCATACCTATTACTTTACTGTATGTCAGATAGAGTAGTTACAATTTTCTACACTTTCTTATTTTACTCCAAAACAGAAGACAAACCACCATACAGTTTTTGTCTATTCTTGTCTCTCATATTTTTTACACTTATGCAATTGCCTTTGTATTTCACAGCAAAATTTCTATGATTTGACCGACTTCTGTGTTTCAAATTAATTCTTAATTATTTGGCCACTTGGAACCACTTTTCCTTATTTCATAATTATTCCTAAATGGCATACATAGCCATAGGGTTAAATGTGTTTATCTTGGACCACTCCTAATTCCAGCCTACTCTCCCTGTTTCTCCTGACAATTTTCTCTATTTCACTCCACTACCCACCTTGTGTGACCTTTCAAAAGTATGAGGACAACCTCCCATCTCTACATCAAAACAACCAAGCCCTATGTATTTCTCAAAACTATATTGAGAAAGTCCATCTTTCTTTTAAATACAGTAGAAGTAAATATTTGATTGTACTAATCATAACGATACTGCTCCTTTGACTGCTTTCAAGTCAAGCGTATGTAATAGCTATGCATGTGAGTACACAAGGAAATAACAATTGTGAGGAGTTTTCTCTTCTTTCTCCCCTTTTTGATTTTGTATTTGTTGGCCATGGATGTTTTATACCATGGAGCAGCGTAACATACTTGGCCATTAGGGAATAAACAGATCACATACACAGAAGGACGCATTTTGAAGGAACACGTTCCAACTTTCTGTGTAAAAAGAGTGCATAGCAGTTTTGTTGGCTGGGACCTGTGGGGCACACACAGTTCAGAAGGTTTGCCCTTGGCACCGTTTCCAAAGAACCACCTCTTAAACACCATGTGCATAAAATGCTCTGCTAGCCTGCCCCAAGCGCTCCCTGCCTAGACCTCTTCCATCCTTCTGACATTGCATGGCACCAACTTTGAGTTTAGCTCCACTCGCTCTAACCCTGCATGCCAGTGCTTTTTTATTTTTTAAAAGTAATGTGTGTTAACTAACTTATCTCCCCAAACCTCAGGTTATTCTTTCTAGTGCACTGTGGTATATCAAATGCTGGTAACGACAAGGGCATGAAAACA
The DNA here is from genome assembly GCF_000687285.1 of Phaethon lepturus. NCBI lineage: Eukaryota > Metazoa > Chordata > Aves > Phaethontiformes > Phaethontidae > Phaethon > Phaethon lepturus. The sequence continues at coordinate 34,424 of NW_010540995.1, forward strand.
TAGAATATCTTCCAATTAGATCTCAAAGGTTATTTTTTAAAGCACAAAAGTTTTTAGAAAAAAAGTGTCAGCTTCCATTGGTTATTATAACGGATGTTCCCTTGTGTCCTTGTGCTGGATCTTGCTGCATCCTTAAGTGAGAAGTCACATCAAAGTGTGATCCATTACAGCCTAGTGAATAGTTTCTAATGGTTTCAGTGTCATATAGATGCTCCAGGGCATATCCAGTTAATGTGTAAGCATGCTTATCAAAGTACTGCCTGTGGGAGCTGTAATAATTCGGAGAGGCTGCTGGGTGGTCCCCTGGGGTTTGATGAGGGGACATGTCTGAATGCAGGTAGTCTTTAGCTAGTACCAAACTAGATTTTGATATTCGGTCAGAATTGGGGCTGCTTATCCTAGACAGTGTTGTGGGGCTGTTGTCATAGTCATTTTCATGTGGGCTCATAATCTTTCCATCTTGTTGCTGGATGTGTTCACAGGGAGGAGTGTTGGCAACCGTTGGGACGCGACAGACTTCCCCTGCCAACTGCTGCTGAGGGTAGTTTGCAAAACAGATAGCGTGCTTCTTCCCTGTGCCATTAATGGAGACCAGTGGATCAGGGGTCGTTTTCCGCAGCTGTAGTCTGTTTTCTTCCTCTTTAATCATTTGCTGGGTGGCTCTTATTAGAGTTTCAATTTTGCTGGGCTCATGCGGGCTGCTCTGATATTGCTCAGTACGGTATCGGTCACCTGATTCGCTGGCAGAGCCAGGATCAGGTGAGCTAACGACGCTGTCCTCATCCCAGTGTCCTCTCCCTAGGAAAGAGAGAAAGGGGACAAGCATTGAGGTTGAAGGAGGCAAGCAATCTTGAAGAACAAGTACTCTGAACATTATTTTACAGACAGAAAACCAAGACAGAGGCAAGTGACTCGTAACAGTCACCAAAAATGACCACGGTAGACCCCTTGCTTTTCGGTGACAACCTCTAGTTTCCAGTGTCTGCACAAGTAGCACAGCTGAAAATATACAAAGAAGAGGTCTAAGCGCCTCAACACAGACATCCAGTGCCATCTGAGATGCTCTGGGGTAACCAAGCATCTGCATAGGCCCAGCAGGTATGGCACCACTACAGGCACTCTATCTTTTGGAGCAACGAGACCAGGCAGGGTGCCCTAGGGTATGTCAAAGTGCCCTGGACACCAATGTTCAGGCCCCTGACCCCTCACTACCTCTTTTCATCAACAAAGCCTGAGTGAATTGGGACCATGGTGAAAACAAAAATCTCAAGGAATTACGAGTGTACGTGACTTCAGGGTGTCTTCTTAGCCCTTTCTAGGAGCTAAAACACAAAGAAAGCAAGCATTGCAGAATAGTTTGTGGCCCTGTAGTGACTTTACACAGGTTACACAACAAAAAATAAACAGAATTAATGACACAGTTTTTCTTCTTTAGAAGCTTAAGAACCCATAGCTGTTAGACAGGGTTACTGGGAAAATGTGATGTCATATCCCAACTCATAAATATTGCTTTTAGAATGGGAAAATACAACTATGTTCTTACCTCTCTCTAAAAAATAAGGCCCATAGGCTCAGAGAAGTTATTCAGCTTGCATGTAGCTGAAAGGATAGAATCAGACCTGTCAATCCTCACTAGGAAGAAAGTGAATGACCCCCACACCTGAACAACCAACTAAAGCCACAATATAATAATGCTTGATAAAGGATTTGCTGAGATATGTGCTTGCAGGAGGGCATGTGTTGGACTTGCGCAAATTACTTAACGATGCCTCAGCACATAGGAAGTCCTCTTTGGGTATGAGGGCAGTTGAGTTGGTTGACAGGACTCCTCAAAGGAAACCCGGTTTCAGACTGGCACAAGTAGCTCCCCCTGTTCTGTGTTGGGTCATGGCATACAGATCTCTTTGGATGGCAGACCACTATCGTTGTGTTGCAGAGTTCATAACACAATCAGTGATGGGTTTTTGTAATAAATATATCCTGCCCTTTGTAGGTAGCAGAACTGCACTGTGGAGTATCTCACGAGCATAATTTTATCCTTCACATCTTCTTAAGGTCTGGGCCCAAAATGCCAGGGCGTGGAAGTGGAAAGGAGCTCCAGCCACCAGAGCACATGGTACATCAGGCACACCATGACATGCTGGGCAGCTGGCTGGCCACGGCTCTAAACCTCATGCTCAGTTTGTATCACTGCACAGACCATATCTGCAGTGTTCCAGACTTCTTAACAGTGACCAGAAACGCATGGGCTTATATGCAATATCCAGGGCCTGCCATACTGGTCAGCTAATGGTCATTACTGTAAGGCAGCTCTGAGCCAGAACTACCAGAAGATACAACAAAAGAACAGAAAATGAAGAAATTGTTTTCTGCCCAAAGAAACTGCTCTGACACAAATGTTCACATAGTATTGGCAAAAAAACTATCATTTGTGAGTGGCCAAGGTTTGAAATTGCCTAAGTCTAAATGAAAATGGCACATTTGCAAGGGAAGCTGAGATGTTCTTCTCCTCAACTAAGACCAATATGTCAGGTCTTCCTCCCATCAGCTCCCCAAAGCTACATGCAGACTGAAGGCCTACTGAATCATATAAGACTTGATACAATAAAGAAAATAATACCAGCACCTGGAATTACAGCAAAACCAAGGAACAAACTAAAATCAAATTATATTATCCATTTGCATTGATTATCCTTGATAAAAGTATGGAATAAATATTTAACACTTTTGTATTTGTGCCTCCATATGATATTTCTACATTACTCTCTTTCTATGTGCAACAAGAATTACCATGCATAGAATTTGCCAGTAAAATTATCATACCTCACTCAATTCTCTTTTTTGGAGAAGAAAAAGCTAGAGCAACACAAGTATGACAGAAGTACAGAACAGACAGAAGGGAGGAGGTGTGTTCTCACAGGAAAAGCTGAGAACAGTCCTCATAGCAAAATTTAGGGCTCCTTTTCTTTCCTCATTTTTCCTCTAATGGTATTTCCTAGAACTTGTTATTTAACCATTTTTCTAATCTCAACACAATTTTTCTCAGATTGGTGTAAACTAGTACAGTTCTTTTTGGTTTCCAAAGCCTCATTCTGCAAGTCAATGGAATGGCACTAATGTAATTAGCTTTTATGCGTTCTTTAGCTACAACCTATGTTTTGACAGATGAGGGCAGTTGAGTTGGTTGACAGGACTCCTCAAGGAAACTCATTTTCAGACTGGCACAAGTAGCTCTTGTGCATTAGCTATTTTAGTAGAAAAAATTTTTTTATGCTGCATCTATACTTACAACCTTGAACTTCGACTTTTGCGTCAGTTGCAGTCTTTCAACTCTCAGCCTACCCTTTAAGCCCAAGGACCTCTCGATTTTTCCAAACCCAGTATCAGCCTTTCACTGTGATTTTTTTTTTATCAGCTTCAGCCTCTGAAGATGTGCTAATGGACTGATTTTGCAACCTGCCAGACAACAAGCAAGGCTTCAGGACGGAGAGACTCAAATTGGCTAAAAATTATAGCTGGGGATAAAAGTCTGAAAGCAAAAGCAAATGTTATTTTGAAATGCCAATTTTAAATAAAAATAAACAGCAAATCTTACAGATCTAGTAATAACCAGTGCAGAGAAAAAATTCATTTGGAGAACAGTTTCTTTTTGTAATATCGAGCCTTGATTAACTTTAGTTTTTCTGCTAAATATGTTCCACCCAAAGTAGTTTGATCTTAAGTCAAATAAATAACACATTTCTACCAAGTGTATAATTTTGTTATATTTTTAAGATCATCCTTAAAATCTCATCGGTCAGATATTTTCACCTTAATTTCACAGATCAAAAGATATACAACAAAATTTTATTTTGCTGCATACAAGCCAGACTCTCAAACCCAACTTGAATTGCACGTATTCCTCATCTCCACAGATGTGATCTCTGAGACAAGGACACACGTCAAGAGTCTCTCATTTTTTGTCTCTCATTTTTTATCTCTCACATAAACAGCTGCATGTTTACGTCATGGCTTTGTTGCCTTATCTGAGATGGTGCCACTTCTGCAAATCCTCGTTATCTCTTACCATGAATCCTGTGCACCGAAGTTATGTGGGGCATACTGTTTTCATACGCTTCTCTGCTCTCAGGGGATGACTTAGTAAGGGGCAGTGCGGAACGAGAACCCCACCAGCTCTCCCTCCCTGGCTGCGGCGTGCCAAGGAAATACCGGCCAGCTTCACATCTGCCGCCTTCACAGGCCTGGGTATGGAAATGTCTGTCATCGGTGAGCCTGGGGTGGTCGAGTGTAAAGCCATAGCAGAGAGCACTGCGGTCTGAATACTGCCTGTAGGCACAGGAGACGTCGTGGTGCTGGGCGCTGGGTCTGTCAGTGGGCTCCAGCAGCTGGGGAGAAGCCGTATCGGTCAGGGGGCTCCCGCCCCACTGGCTCTCGTGGTCAGACTCGGATCTCTCCGTGTGAAATCCAGAATACTGCAAAACAGGAGAAGCAGCAGAGAGAGAAATTACCACGCTGGGCTGAAAGCTGCAGGTAACTGCACTGAAAGGACAGAGTATGCATTTGATAGGGCGTTTTTTGTCAGTGTGCCCACACGTCTGCACCTTCTGATTGGACTCCCAGTCCTTTCCTGTACAACACCCTGTAATGGGCTCACAGATGACAGGACAGACCTCATGAAAGTCTAAAACATCCCATGTCGACCCTTAATAGCCATCTCCTTTATGATGTGTAATATTAGGCTCAGAAACATCAATGTTGCAATTCAATATTTTTTTAATATGTCCAGGTTTTTCTTATTGCTTTGAAAGCTAGTGCTTATGCTCAGCAACGGTGTTCCAACACTCCTTGGCAAAATGCTTTCAAAAGGGACTAAAATACTGAAATAACATTGCTCCTGGAGCATTCTCGCATGTCAAATCAAAACTGAATGTATTTCAAGTTCTTTTTCTGAGGTTTCCCTCTCTTTTCCTCTTTTTTTTTTTGTTGTTGGACTTTTTTTTTTTTCTTACCTAGAATGGTATCTTGGAACTTCTGCTGTAGATCCTGGGACTACAAACACTACTACACAGTAAAGCTCCAAAGTGATGGCAGGTCGGTAGGAAGCTAAAAATCACAGCTCTGTTGCAATGTGGTAACAAGGACAATCCAGAAACTATTTGCCAGAAAAGGTAACTGCTAGCCAAAGCAGGCAGAGCGCGCATTTGGTACCCTGACTTAAGCAGGGCCTTACTAACACAGAAGCAGCAGCTAGCAGGCAGTTGGAAAAGCAGACAGGATAGGAACATGAGCATTTGTTTAGAGAGAAGTAAGGGTTAAGTTAAATGTCACAAATTTCTAGATATTGTAATGAACGTTTCAAACTTTTAGATACTTTTTGGGGAAAAAAAAAAAGAATGCTTATTAAACCTCCTAGGGATTTAGCTATCTCATTTTTAAATCTTTTTATTTATTGGAGCTGTCTGACTCCATGGAACATCTTTAAATCAATTTCACCCATGATTATGGACCAGGATGAGACCAAAGCTGTACATGCTCACCTCTTCAGTACTGCACACTTGTGTCACAAATCAATGTATTACAACATGAAACCTTGGAATTCTCCCATTCCATCACTCACCTTCCAGATGCCCACTCTGCCTTTTCTTTTAATATGCATTAGGCCTCTCTCCTGAAAACATAAGCCTACCTTCCTTTTCATTAGATTGAGTTGCTATGAAACTCCTCATTATCAGCCAGGATCAAGGTTTTATGCACTTACCGATCGAAAGTACTGACCAGATGTTTGACTTATGGAAACTTAAACCATCTGTGCAACATCAGTAGTGGAACTACTTCATTTTTGGCATTTAATTGGGTATTTCTTCAGTATTCCAGTTCATATTTGTGAATACTGTTTGTTAACACAATAAGTTATTTAAAGGAAAGAAAGAAAGGGTCGTGGCTTCGAAGAGCTCAATTATATTTTGTTATTAGTTGTCAGCAGAATACCTGTAGGCAAAAAGCCTCCCAGTAGATATAGAGGAGGCCAGCAAGTTAGTACCACCATATTCCTTGCAAGTTTTAGAGATGAAAGGATAAATCTGACTTTGAATGGAGGTAAGATGGTTACAGAGCCACTTTAAATGCCAGTAACTCAGCATACATTGACTAGGAACTTTATTCAGCCATCACAGTGTTATGTGACCAACTACAATGTCTAACACTTCTGTTATCCTTTCAGATATAATGTCTTCAAACTGCTTAGTCACAAAGATGTCTTCATAAATACTGACTGAATCATTGTAAATTTTTTGGCAAAAATATATAGACAAAATTCAGCTTTTTGTTAAAAAATGTAAATTACTAAGAAAATTTTAACTATTAAATTTTAGTTAAAATGGAAATTCACAAAAGTAAAACTACTTTTGTAACTGTTCTTAATTTTAGAATATTTTGGCACTCTTTTTGGATTTGACTGTAATAGACTAGATTTTTTAATTTAAAAAGTGAAGCTGAAATATAAGATAATATAAACATAAATGTAATTATAAAAAAATTAAAAGCTCATTTATTCTCTTATTAAATACAAAACTGATAGTATGCATTTCTTGAATGAGGAGGATGAGGAAAATTCATTTATAATAATATAATGAAATTTCATTTTTCGCACGGTTTATGATGATAATAAATGCCATAGATTCTTTCAAACTGAAAATTCTTAATTTCATTTAGCTCTAATAGATATTCTTCTACTAGTTCTCTGTTTCTAAGGACATCAGGGTTCAACTTAGCTTCTTCTGAAGGGGGTTTCTTCACTGAACTGAAAACGTGCACCTTTTTTTTTTTTTAAATCATGGACCTAACCACAAAGGATTCAATGGCACAGGCCTTCATGCACTTTTCTTAAAGAAAGGGAAAACATTTCAAAGGGTATATGTTCAGTATATCAGAAATGCACCATGTAATGCCATATAACCATGTAGTCAAGACCAGCAATATTTCATGCGTATTCTTTGTACTCGACGTAAATGATGATCATTTGAGATCTCACCCGCAGCAGCTGCTAGGCCATGGACAGAATTAAATTAACACAGTGAATTTCTTGTGGTCCATATTGTCCGTCGAGGTTTGATGCGACTGCTTATTCTTAAGGTACAACATAAGCAGACATAGGCCAAAAATATGTCTAATTCCCTTTAAAGATAACCACATCTCTCTTTGGCATCATAAGGCTGCCTCTGCCGCTGCAGTCCTACCACTGCTTCTTCTGGGAGTCTGATGTTGACGGGTGGAGACTGCAAGTACGGGCATGCATGATACATTGACGGGGCTAGAAATGGAAGGATGATCAGAGATACTGCTTTGCTAAAATGGGAGTGGAAACACTATCCCTCAAGTCAGAATTAGCTCTCATATGCCAAGTGATGAAAGACTAGAAAACAGAATCAGATTTAATGAACATTATGGTCAATTAAAATTAGTGAAAAGAAAATATTTTTTTTTTAATCCCAGTCCTACCTCACCAGAAATGTTTTCCTTTCTGCTAATTTTCACCTTCTGACTCCTATCAGGCAGAGTTTATTATTTTTGGGTTTTTGACGAAGTTTAACCAGCAGACAGAAGTTAAACGTGATAAAGAACTTCAGACAGGCAACATCTGAAATCGCTTCATGTGATTTCTGAATTTTCTGGCATAAACGACAATAAATACATTAAATGGTCCTCCAGCTGGTTTATGGAAACCGAACTGCCACCTCCAAAGACTAGAAATTACTTCCAGAGTGCTAACCCAGTGCACCTTCACAGTGAGAGCACACCAGCAGGGTTAGCACAGGCTCAGAAGGCGGCTATAGGCCATCACTGATGCTCTTTTCACTCCAAAAAAACACTTCAGGAGAGCTGAAGGGGCAAGGGAATAGGAAAGTATCAATTCCACGTCTAAGAAAAGCTTACTTTATGAGAGCCCGTGGAAGTGTTTTAGGCCCGCAGACAACTGTAATATTTCTCGGGTGAGTTTCTTTGGCCTGACCCTTCATTCCTACAGGTGTTTCACCGGCCTGAGCACTCGTCCCGTCGTACGCAGCAACGTCAGCCTGCTCCACACACCGTGCCAGATGTCCAAACAATAGATGTTATAGATATCTAATTTTCTGGCAGTCTACTCGGGTTTTTATCATTATAAACATTAAATATATAGTGGAACCCTCTCAGAGTCCTCTTTTCCATAAGAAACTTTCACTACATCAGCATTAGCAGCTTTCCTCTTGATTTGTGTCTTAACCATGAGAAAAAACATCACAGATGCTGGCTGCATTGTACTAAGAACATATGCATGCTTTTAAATCACTTTTATCTTACTTTTTACTAATGTAATCCTGAAATGTAAAATATGTTCTTTTTGCATTCACTGTTATAGGCAGAACAGATGGTGAAAGGCTTAGATTAAAGTAATACAGCATGTCCATTAAAATAACCCCCACTGCTGGTGACTCTTCACCAGATCAGGAGTTATGTTTACTATAAAAAGAAGGTTTTGCTTTGTTTTTGAGTACACTGGAAGTTGCCAAAGCTTTAGGCTACAGGAAGAAATGAAAAAAATTGAAAAGAAAAAAAGCTGACTAGAATTCAGCCTGATTCTGTTATCTTTACCCATTGGTGATATGCCCAAAGAGGGGTAGACTGCAGAATTAATCCAGATTATCTGCTTAAAGTAGCTATAAAATCAATTTACCTCCAAAATTAATTGTGTGCTAAATTAGTAATTATTAATATACACCTACTAGAAAATGTTATTACTTCCAAAAATTCATGCATGCTTTAAGACACACCAAAGCCTCCATCCAACAGCTCTTGAGTACATCCTTACTTGTATGTGTGTGTTTGTTTTATATATATATAATATTTATCCAAGAACTAAAATGAGATATGAAGCAATAAACCTTTATCCAGATCTGACCATAAAACATTTCCATTAGAGGCAGACAACAGACAAATTTAAATATTTTCTTTAAACAATCATCATTAATGGGAGATTAAAGTCCAAAGCAGTTGTTCAGATGATCACAATTAAAATGTTTTTCCAATCTTGTTGCTATTTCCTGTGTTACAGAATAAATGAGGTCCAGGGCTAGCTTTTGGGAACACAAAATAAATGAAGTCCAGGGCTAGATTTTGGGAGCTCCTCACAATGATTATTGCTATGGAGGAAGACTACAGGCATCTTTTATATCAACACAACTTCCTTTCTCTGCAAATCTCTATCAAGCCTTCACCTCTCCTGTTTTCTCACCTCCTCTTTCGGCTCTCTACCCCTCTGGTGGGGCAGAACTAGAAGAGCACTGTTCAAGCTATTTGGGCAAGTCCTAGAGCTGTATCATGAATTCTGTGTTGCTCTCCTCTCTCTTTGCCCTTCCTCTCCCTGGGGCTGGTTTCACAGAACCCACTAGCCCACTGTACTACAGTCAGTCACTGTTAATCAGATGTTCACCAATGCCTACAATTCAACAAACTCAGTTTTTCCTTAAAGAGTCTACAAGCGCTGTATTACACTATGTCTGCTTTTTCATAAAATGTGAGGAAAAAAAACATTAACACTTTCTTAGGTGGCCAAAACATCCACCTTTTGCCCTGGTAGCAAACATTCAGCTGAGATGTATTACCGCAGTCTTTACAGTTCCCATCTCATGTAGCTATCCTAGGGACACAGAGGTGCCAAGGGAGTGGGTTCCCAGTCATCACCCAGTAAAGCATGATTCCCTTTTCTCTTCAAGAGTGAAGCAAAGTAAAGGGTAAGAGGAAAAGGAAAAAGAGAGAAGAAATAAAAAAAAGGAAAGTATGTACATTTCAAATCTCCTAGGTGCCTTTAACTTTAAGAAAAGCTTTGCCCACTGCCATTATTTTACTAATAAACTTCCCGCTTCCTTCCTCCACCAAAACCCAGGCTCCCATGTAAGCCAAAACTCATGCCCCCACTTTTTAGCTGTGGTTTTTGAGTCACACTGTAATTCTCCGCAACTGAGTGGCAAATCACGTGGGCTGGAGACTGAGGGACACAGGCCATACCACCTGCTGCATGTTCTTTACAACAGCTTTTCTTAGTCTTTCAACAGTTTATTCAGTGGTGGAGAACGATTGGAGGGGTGTGAAGCCAAGCTGCCAGCGTCGCTTGTGGTGATGTGCCACAATGAACGGTATGACCATTTTTCAAGATATTGGCAACTAGCACGGCTGTTTCTTTTTGAATGACGAAATCTTTGATTTTACTATGAGGCAGCTGGTAGTGAGGATGCAAAATGAAACTGGGGACTAAATATCCTGAGCTTTCAGACAACAATCCCTGATAAACCAACAGTCTCTAGTTGTCTAATCTCTGTTAGATCAGGAATTTTTCTTGTGGCAGAGAGAATAAGGAGGTACTGATGAAAATCACACTTTCAGAAAGTGAATTGATGTGGAAGGATAACAGTTAGGATTGTCCTGCTAGCAAATGAGGACTTCTGAAAAAACTGTGTAAGGAGAGATAAAGGTAAAATCGGTAAATCAAAGATAGTATTCTTAAAAATCTAATTTAGAATTAGTTGTAGGTATCTTTCCCAATTCTTTAAAGCAGTTTTATTACAATTGTTTGGTGTAGCATATTCAAGAGAAAAACGCTTCTTTAACAACCCACAGAAATGCATGTGAACAAATGATTAAGCAATAAAAGCCAGAACAATATCTAGCAAAATTAGATGCTTGAAATTAAGAATCTGAGTTCATATCTAGGCACTCGGTTAAATATTCCCTGTACCACATGCAGATATCATTTAAATTAATTTCTTACCCTTTGTACTTTTGAGGGGAAAAAGAAGGAAAACAAGGAAGTGATGTAGATTCTTGGGCTCACATTGTACATTTTTAGAGGTTAGTTTAGAACACATTGTGCCTGCAGAGAAATTGTAGTCATCAAGGTCGTTATCAGTTAAATATTGACCTGGACTCTTTAAAAATACATAGCTCTTCAATGTTACATCACGAATGCATACATTTATATCCACTTTGTGGTGGAATAAGGGCTGTAAGACTTGCATCATTATTTAGTAAACATAATGGTTATTTCAGCAAATCAGATTTATTTGAGCTAAAAAGCTGACAATGTCAGTAATGCAAGTGTTGTGACATTGTCTGGAGAAATCAGTTGCGTAAATGTATTGGGTAAGCTCCAGTTTAAAGACCCAGTCAAGTCTGGTCCATTCTCCTAGGACATGTTCCTAACATTAGGCCTGAACATGAAATCAGGGAAATTAAAGTCTACTGATGCCAATGGCCACCTCCTAGAGCTTTCTCCCTTTCAAAACTTGGTGCATAGAAAAGCTTTCTTGTTCCAGTTCAGCAAGCTAGCGTGTTGCTTTTCGTCCTCAAAACTCAATCCTCCTGACTAACATTTTAGTATTAAACAGCTATCAAACACCTGGCAACGTTCCAGATATGTTGGAATTATTGAAAAGTAAGTAATAAAAAGCAAGTTTTCTCAACTGGCAAAACTCACAATCCTCTCAAACCAAGTATTTCAAAACCAACATTTTCACTTGTCCTTCTGTCCACTCCTCATTAACTGTGAGCCCTGTGCTTTTATTGTTGTTGATGATGATTTATGATGCATGCCGAAACATAAATGTTTCCAGCCTTCTAGAAACAGTTTAAAGAAACATATTCCTGTCTCAAGATCCTATAACCTGTCGTCCTTTATTCCCTTTGAGTAACACGTTCTTTGGCCCATTCTAATTACTTGGGTAAAATACCAGTCAAAATCAAGATAGTCAAAAAGATTTAATTTTGTTTTTCAAAGACAACTACCTGTGGGTATGGTGATGTCCTTGATTTTGACTTTGTGCTCGAGAGGCGAGATTTGCTTCCCTTTCTATTATCCGTTATGGTCGGAGTTGAATTTGCGTATGAGAATGCCGGCTTGGTAGCAGTGACCTGATCCAGGGAGAGCTGTAGTCCTTTATATTCAGTATCCCTATATAAAAGGCAAAAGTGAAAAACAAACTCACTTCATATCTTAATGGGAAACATTCCTTCCTTCTTAGTGGGGGGTGGAAACGGAAGATATTTTTACAGAAAAAGAATAAAACCATCCAGGGCAAGCCAGTATACCCCCCTAATACATTTAAGTAGTATAGCTTACTAAACAATAGCACTATTTTTATCCTGAAAATATAATTGCTTTTTGCATCCAACTGTTATCATCCTGATCTACTTTCTTCAGTAATAAAAACAATGGGATAGAAATTTCGGAGATTTATATTACAGTTCTGCGTTGGTCACATAGCTAAGCAGTAAATAGGATACATTTTCCTCAAAACTTTTTTAACTGTACAACTACAAACTTACCATGTGTGTGTATATATGTGTGTGTTCATGCATGTTTGAGGATGCACATAATAGCCTACAGAGACTACTAAGTAAATTGAACAAATTAATTTTTTGTGAAAAACACTTCATCTTTAAGGTTATATTTTTCATTGTTTACAAGGCTTCGGGCAATTTGTGCAAATTTTTGAATCTTTATTCTTTTATGAGTCTTATGAGTGTCTCTCCTTCCGTTTTAAGTTCCTTACACTCAAATAGTTTACCAGCCAGAAAAAACAGCTAAATAAATAAAATTCTTGTGATTTAAATGGCCTGACACACACTCACAAAATACTGGAGGTTTTCTATGGGGAGTTAAATATAACGGCAGTTGTGAAGTTCAGTGTTAGTTTCTTCAAACCTTCTGATGAATACATAAAGGTAAGGAAAACTGGCATTATTCACAATGTCCTAGTACGCATAATGAGGGCATATGCATTAGACTGCTCCCCTCTGCACACATCTGAATTTCTGCTGATACCTGAGGGAGTAAGAAATGAGCTTTTTCTCTTTCATGTAGTCATATACTGAACCTGTTCTGACAACGATTTATTAGAAGAGAGCAAAGCAAGAGTTTCTTCCTGACCTACCTACCTGGAGGAAAAGAGGAAGGATTCACGGCTTTTCTCTTAATTTGTGTTAATTAGCAAAGAAGTAGGAGAGCAAGGGAAGAATAATGTTTTGTTTACGCAGTCAAGGAGACAACATATTCATTCACACATTACGTCATACTCCATCCAAACCTAAAGACTCATTCTCATCCTTAATGAATTATATTAATAATAAATTGTTCACCCAGCTTTAGCAACAACATCTTGCTCTATAATCACACGTATATTGATGTAAGACATGACAGTCTAACATTTTTTAGAAAGGAACTGCACCACAACCTATGCATATTACAGCTTAGTACACTGAAATGCTTTCAGATAAAAGTCAAGGGTAGAAGGATAAACTTGAATCACTGAAGTAAATTAAATAGGATGAGTCTTTGAACAGCCACAGATAAAACTGCAGAACAGACTAATTAATTAATGCCAGTTCTACACTAAAGTTTTTTTGCACCTGATAAACAATAAACTTGTTGGTTGATGAGGCTTAGGGTTTTTTGGTAATGCAGACAATGTGTAGGTATCCATGTATATATAACATATGAAAACGAGTCGCTGACATTACAACTGTGCTGACTACACTGTTTCGAGCCCATAGCAGACAGAGATTGGCCAACTGTAATTAATGTTTTGTAATGCAAAATTACTTCTTAACAAGGTCATTTCTTCAAATTTTGGCTTTAATAGAGGTAGGCCTCTGCTATAATATTTGCATTTCAAATATCCTGCCTACAGTGAAAGCATCTGAATACAGGGATTTGCCTTGGCCTATTTGACAGGTAAGACTTATCCACATATTTTGAAATCATTAATCTTTCCCAACCTTACCCTCAGAATTTCCATCCAGACACCTTGGCTTGACATGCAAAACATCTGTTTCCATAATTGGGTCCTACCAAATTATCTTTATGTTATACAAAACATCAGAAACAAAGGAAGTCAAATAAGCTTCATATTTAACTACTACAGTAGCATGAGGTATTATCAACAGTCCCGAAAAAACTATGCATCTCATCCTGATATACACATTCCCCCTGACAATTTGATTGTAAGAAAAGCAAGAGTCCTTTGGTCTCAATGTCAGATGCAGAAAATAAACAAATCAAAACCAAGTAGATAAGTTGTTCACAGCCTTAGGGATATAAGGAGGTTCTGTTTCATTTTTGAACCTATCAATCAACCCCTTTGCCTCCCTTTTTGCTGGAGAACCCATAGCCCTGCACTCCTGCCATTACCTGTCCATCTCTAGTGTATGCTACCCTGTAACCACCTGCTGCTTTCTCATGTCAGTGGAAGAGTTTTAAAAAATTGGAAGAAACACCACTTCAGTATTCAAGACCACAGACTGTCACTCCAACACTACTTGCCTGCTGTTACAATCTGTGTAAGGGCCAAGCATTCAAATCATAGAGACTACACTGTACAACACTTCTAGGTCATGGGAATCCGAAAAAAATAGGCAAACTAGGGCTGCCCAAAACCTTACGTGCCATCATTCTGTGATTCTGTGATTATGTGCTACTTTTCTTAGTCCTTGGTATCACTAGGGCAAGGAGTCACCTTCCCAGAAGACCGCATGTTGCAATAAACACCACAAGCTCGTATTTGCAGCCAATTGCTTAGACAGTTACATCATTAAACAAAGAAAAAAACTATCTGAAGATCTTGCTGATGAATGCAAAGTTTCCCCTTAGAAAAAGAACACATCTGCACTCTCCTTGCAGATGAAACACCTGGACATTTATGCAACATGATTAAATACCATCTCAACCCTATCATAGCACAGCTACCCCTCAGAAGAGCCAAGATAGATACCAGAACGCCACTAGTAACATGCCAAGATAAATACCAGAGTTTCAAAAAAAAATAGCAAAGAAAACATGGAGGAAGAGTCCTGTGGTCTCAATGTCAGATGTAGAAGAAGCTCCACCAAGAAATTAAAATGTTTGAATATATCCATATGCACTGTGAGGCAAAGAACTAGAGGAACCAGGGCTTCTAGTGGTACACAAACTACAGATGGAAATTCTGACAACTTCCTGGAGGAATTTATAAAACTTCCACCAACCATGGAACTGTAATCTCCAGATTCCTGTTCTCAGACACCTGAATCCTCTATTACACAGTCCCAACAACACAGTAGTGCTGTGTTCTACATGCAATTCAAAAAAAGGTGGTGGATATGAGCCTCTTCCTCCAAGGTCCTCACCTTCAGGATCCCACAGGGATCCATATAATCTACATCTATCTACATGAGACTGCTGAGAGAGAGAGTGATATGGCATGTGTTCAATTGCTAACAGTATGTTGCTGACAATCTACTATTTATCTCATTTTCTGATGCAACTATCATCACTATAAAACATCAGAATAACTACAGGAAATTAGCTCTTAAATGAAGAACAGATGGATCAAACTGAATCCAGACAAGACCAAAGTGATGCTTCTTTGCAAAGGGAAACACATTGAAGACCTCCACCTTTTCATGATGGGAAACAGCCATTCTTTCCACAGTTGGATGGAAATTCTAGGTCTTCTTTGACTCCTCAAAAAACTTGGACACATATGCTTTTGGTAGCACACGCTTCCAAAAATGTATTATTTCTCCTCTACCTTGTCCCTCCCCCTGTACGGGAATCCGTATGGCCAATGTATCAGGCACCTACAAACTAGATTACCATGCGTCGCTGTAAGCAAAAACAAATTGGAAAACAAAGCATAAAATCCTCTTACTACAATGTGCTGCTTCCCATTTTCTTCTCAGATCTAACTCCCAGAAGCATTTCCAGTCTGTGCCATGTCTCTGGCTCTTCCCATGCCATTATAAAGCTTGAGCCCAATTTTGAAAGCACTTATCGATGTACTAGAGCTACCATCACGAAAAAACAAAGATTGATAGCTGTACCAACTGTGCTTCTCTGCAATAAAACATCTGAAAGTTGAGTACAATGCATTTTTTACTAAGGGGATCTAGCTATAGCAAGCTGCATAGATCGAGAAGGACAAAGACTGAAGCAGAAAAGCATTTGGAGGAGGAAGGCAATCTGTTTGCACATGATTTGGATGCCAGCTGGATCTGCAACACTTGTGTGAAGAGTTCTCACAATTCAGCTTTAGAAGACACTTTCTGCCTACTACCATTGCCAAAATAAAACCATGGCGGCAACAGTCTATGTAATGAAAGTTTGAGGAAAAGATAAAGCCTGATTAACAGATAGACACAAAAAAGAAGAGTAAGGGAGTATCAGAGCACCACAAAGTCCGAATTCTCAGCAAACAACAGAGCTTGCACAAATGTGACAACTGAGTGTGTGGATAGAGCTTACCATGAAACTGAAAAAAATTAGAATTTTTCTATTTGGCCTTGTTGAAGGGAAAAAAGAAGAAGAGGAAAGA